>NC_036851.1:7063081-7252470 GCF_002910315.2 Salvelinus sp. IW2-2015 | reverse complement strand
TCATCTCATTTGTTTTTGTTGATTTGAGTGTGAGTTATTTTCCTGACACCAACTCCGAGGCCCTCACTCCTCCCTGTAGGCCGTCTCGTCGTTGTTGGTAATCAAGCCTACCACTGTAGTGTCGTCTGCAAACTTGATGATTGAGTTGGAGGCGTGCTGCCACGCAGTCGTGGGTGAACAGGGAGATAATCGAAGAGAATTCTCTTGGTAGATAATGCAGTCGACATTTGATTGTGAGGAATTCTAAGTCAGGTGAACAGAAGGACTTGAGTTCCTGTATGTTGTTATGATCACACCACGTCTCGTTAATCATAAGGCATACCCCCCGCCCTTCTTCTTACCAGAAAGATGCTTGTTTCTGTCGGCGCGATGCGTGAAGAAACCAGCTGGCTGTACCGACTCCGATAGCGTGTCTCGAGTGAGCCATGTTTCCGTGAAGCAAAGAACGTTACAGTCTCTTATGTCTCTCTGGAATGCTACCCGTGCTCGGATTTCATTTACCTTGTTGTCAAGAGACTGGACATCGGCGAGTAGTATGCTCGGGAGCGGTGCGTGATGTGCCCGTGTCCGGAGCCTGAAAGGTAACACTTTGACGTTTGTGGAAATGGGAATTGAATGTAGGAGAATATAACACAATAGATCTGGCAGAAGAAAATACAAAGAAAAAAACTACCGTTTTTTTCCTTCCTACCACCATCTTTGAAATGCAACAGAAAGGTTACACTTCCAGCCATCAATCTGGTTGTAATTCCGATGGTGTACACAAGATGGCAGCAGTATATGTGCAGTGAATGTGCAAATGTGCAAAGACGGAAAACTTGAAGTATGAGCAAACTACATGACATTTAGTGTGAAGTCACCCAGGCACATTTGGACAAATCGTGGAAACATTTGCATTCATATTACTTTTTTTCTGCAAGAATATCGTCAAATCTGTATACTTGGACTTTGATTTTCCAGTATTAGTAGCCATATTATAAGTTAAACATTTGCAAAACAACCAGTTTTCATAACTTCATAACTCTGAATATTCTTATAATTTTTGTCCAAAAGGAAAAGGCATGCTGTCGCAAAGGGTTAGCAGCTACATTCTGCGACAGATACAGGGTTTCAATACTCCCATAAAGCCCAGCTCATTGGCTATCTAGCTAGCTTTGTTTGACCCCGATTGGTGCTTATTTTGACAAAGTTAGAGTTGATCAAGTGAAGACTGCCCGCGTCATTGGCGTGCCATGAAGGTGTCGCTCTGACCAAATTTGGTGTCCCATAGGATATACTACACCCCTAATGATATAGTGAAGTCTGGTTACGTTCTAGGATCTCTGATGAACACATATGAATGTGATTTGACTGGTTGAAACAACGTTTAGGGTTAGATTTTCACAGATTCCTTTCTTAGCAAATTGAACGAGTGGATATACAAAATCAGTCGTGCATGCTATATGGACCTTTTTAGGATATGAAAAAGGATTTTATCTAACAAAACGACACTTCATGTTATCTCTGCGACCCTTTGTTTGATAAATCACATCAAGATTTCAGATTGTAAGTACACATTTCACCTTCAGAGGTGAATTTATCAAACCTATCATGGTGAAAAAAGTATTTTGTTGTTAGGAGCTCTCCTTAAACAATAGCATGGCATTTTTTCACAGTAATAGCTACTGTAAATTGGACAGTGCAGTTATATMAACAAGAATTTAAGCTTTCAGCCGATATAAGACACTTATTTATTAGATAGCCTTTTTATGATATTATAAATATATTTGGTATTTTATTAGGATCCCCATTAGTTGTTGCAAAAGCAGCAGCTACTCTTTCTGGGGTCCACACAAAACATGAAAAATAATACAGAATGACAAAATACAGAACGTCATTAGACAAAATATGACATTTTAAATATTAAACATTAAAACCACACAACCACATTTCTGTTCCTGAGATACTTTATGATAATAAAACTACACAACATTTATTTCCCTAAGATGCCCCTTGAATATATTAGGTATAGCATCACTGCTCTCTGCTGAGGATACAGAGGAGTAACTTCCACTTCAAAACTCAAGTTTGAACATGCACCAGCAAACCGCCATCCACTGATAAAAGGCATAAGGCGCTGGCATTTCTCGTTATGCCCAAGCTTATCATTACGTCTCCCCAAGCACAATCGGCGTTCCATTTTACGAACAAGGGAAAAAGCGTGGATGATCGTGGCGGTTTGGGTTTCTGCTGATGACTGTTTTTTTTTTGTTTAGCGTAGGGTGGAAAACGTATACAGCAGCCTAATCCACATCTCGATGAGTCAGCCGCTCTGGATTAAGGCACTATTGTGTACTCAGCCGTGCCTCAGTGACAATGCAGCCCACATCTCACAGTTATAGGAACAGATGAGAGGGATTAGAACAGATTTTATGTTTGAAGGAGATATGTTTATACAAGCACTCTCCACAGCTGAAGTGTTGATCTGCGTTTGTATCCAGTAGTTCAATCATAGTATTTTTCCGTAAAAAAAAGAAAACTAAGGAATATAGTTCTTCACCCAGCCTAGTTGGAACTGTGTATTAAAGGGGCTTGTTAAGGCTTTGAGGCCGTAGCCCATGACATGCCACTGGGTATCATGCTGTCACTGTGAGAGGGAAATGGATCCTGACCTCCACATTGGTCCTTTCAGACACTAATGCAGCACCACAGTCTGCCACTGCAGATGTAATTACATTTAACAGTTTATAGTCTTTTAGTGCTCCATTCTGAGGTTGGCCCAAAGCTTATTGTCATCTCTTAGCCAAGCTGTTCTCAAAACGGACTGTACGTTCACTGTATGCCTTCTAGTATGCATGGCATCATATCTGTATGAGTCTTAGCCAACTCCTGACTAGCGTTGTCATGCAGGCATGTTGTTGTCATGCAATCTTGTCATGGTATGACAGCAATAGTCAGAGAAGCTGGCTAAAGCTCATGCAGATGTAGGGACAGGTCAGTGGCGACCCGTCATTCAGGTTCAGGTGGGGCAGAGCCTTTTTTGAGCACCACATGTTTTGCATTTCATTTTGGCATTCATTCGTGTCACTTATCAGTTATCCTTGAGTTAATAAAGCAGCATACTCTGTTGAGTAAGGCTGCTCCAAAATGCAGGTGCTTCAGCCGAGCTCAGTGCTTTCTGTATTGGAGGGGCAGCCAGCTAAAGTACAGAGTGGTTTTATAGGAATCAGTGGCGAAACACTATTTTTGCTTCCCCCTGCCTGCTATTCAGTGGAGAGGTATGTGTTCCAAGTCTGGGATTAAGGATTTTAAAAAATCTGTCTGAAAGGGTCTCTTTTCCAACCTTAAAAGGATAAACATTCACACACAACGTCACGGACCAGAAAAAGTTGACTACGTCGGCCATGCTGTCAAAACTGAAATCTCTGACTTCAGAAATCAGGCCTCTTTATAGAGCATCGACGTTTCGACCTGAAGATCACTGACGTCATTATTCAARCAAATTTTCCACCAAATTTCCAGTTGTCTTGAAAGCACCATGAATCCAGAGAATGCCAGACTTTGATGACAAAGTTTTCCCACAAGAAGGACTGCCGCGCCCCCTTTCTGTTCAAGTGAGCACAGCACAACAATTGTGAYTCCAAAAATATGTCTTGTATGCTGCTGCACAAATTATGCAACATGCCAGGATATGTATACTGTAGCTAAGAAAGTAATACTGAATGTATGTTTTGTTGTAAGCTATTAAACTCAGAAAAAAAAGAAACGTCCTCTCACTGTCAATTGAGTTTACTTTCAGCAAACTTAACATGTGAAAATAATTGTATGAACATAACAAGATTGAACAACAGACAAACTGAACAATTTCCACAGGCATGTGCCTAACAGAAATTGAATAATGTGTCCCTGAACAAAGGGGGGGTCAAAATCAAAAGTAACAGCCAGTATCTGGTGTGGCCACCAGCTGCATTAAGTACTGCAGTGCATCTCCTCCTCATGGACTGCAACAGATTTGCCAGTTCTTGCTGTGAGATGTTACCCCACTCTTCCACCAAGGCACCTGCAAGTTCCCAGACATTTCTGGGGGGAATGGCCCTAGCCCTCACCCTCTGATCCAACAGGTCCCAGACGTGCTCAGTGTGATTGAGATCAGGGCTCTTCGCTGGCCATGGCGCAGAACACTGACATTCCTGTCTTGCAGGAAATCACGCACAGAACAAGTAGTATGGCTGATGGCATTGGCATGCTGGAGGGTCATGTCAGGATGAGCCTGCAGGAAGGGTACCACATGAGAGAGGAGGATGTCTTCCCTGTAACGCACAGCGTTGATTGCCTGCATGCAATGACAACAAGCRCAGTCCGATGATGCTCTGACACACCGCCCAAGACCATTACGGACCCTCCACCTCCAAATCGATCCCYCTCCAGAGTACAGGCCTCGGTGTAACGCTCATTCCTTCGACGATAAACGCAAATCGTTTTTTGTGCCCATAGGTGACGTTGTTGCCAGTGATGTCTGGAGGACATGCCTTACAACAGGCCTACAAGCTCTCAGTCCAGCCRTTGTCAGCCTATTGCAGACAGCCTGAGCACTGATGGAGGGACTGTGCGTTCCTGGTGTAACTCGGGCAGTTGTTGTTGCCATCCTGTACCTGTCCCACAGGTGTGATGTTCGGATGTACCGATCCTGTGCAGATGTTGTTTCACYTTGTCTGCCACGATCAGCTGTCCGTCCTGTCTCCCTGTAGCGCTGTCTTAGGCGTCTCACAGTACGGACATTGCAATTTATTGCCCTGGCCAAATCTGCAGTCCTCATGCCTCCTTGCAGCATGCCTAAGGCACGTTCACACAGATGAGCAGGGACCCTGGGCATCTTTCTTTTGGTGTTTTTCAAAGTCAGCAGAAAGCGCTCTTTAATGTCCTAAATTTTCATAACCGTGACCYTAATTGCCTACCGTCTGTAAGCTGTTAGTGTCTTAACGACCGTTCCACAGGTGCATGTTCATTAATTGTTTATGGTTCATTGAACAAGCATGGGAAACKGTGTTTAAACCCTTTACAATGAAGATCTGTGAAGTTATTTKGATTTTTACGAATTATCTTTGAWAMACAGGGTCCTGACAAAGGACCCCTGTTTCTCACCCAAAGAATTTGTTCTCACTCCCCCTCAGAACTTAACCTACTGTTTTGACTTGATGGTGCACATGTAGCCTATAGCCTGTTTTAGAGAAATGTCATCATTGAATATTGTAAGATCTTTCATTGTCTGCTTATATGCCCCCGTTATTTATCCTACAGTTCTGACTTGGTGTACAGGGAMAATACTGTAAGAACGGCCCATGTTGTGTATTCTGTTGCTGTCCATTTCAAAAGTGACCATGATGAGATGATTGGTCTACATGCATTGTGAACTGCGCTCCATACAGATATGGGCTGTCTGTCCCCCCTGAGCGTTGGTTCATTATGCAGAGGCCGTAGAGAAGCCAGAATTAGACATTGCATATAATTTAACAGTTCCATTTCACATCATAATGTTCATATAAATACTGTAATGCATTAAAATTTACTGGTTTCTCACAGTGGTTTTGGGCGATAAATCTTAGTAAATCTTGGTAACCGGGTTCCCGCGATTCAACCCTAGTAGAGACCATATTTATTTAAGCAAGTCAGCCATATCAGCTATTGTTTTTAAAAGGTAGTAAATGAGACTGAATGAATTGTTTCGCTGCCAGATGAGGCTCCACTGATAAGCCAGGTGTAGCGGTGTTAACGATTCACTCCATTGTGCTAAAAGGAAAGCTCCACTGTTGGGACAGCTTTATGTAGGCCCTAAAAGTTTGTGGGAACCATTTATCACCGTTATAGTGCAATTCATGTATTGTTTAGTGTTGTGTTGTGGCTTTGCRGACATGCAAAAAAAATTGTTGAGTTTGTCCAACCAAGATTGACATGCTAAAATCGCCACTGGGGCAGGCCTTCAGATGCACGACAGAAACATGCCAGTCCAGACTTACAGCTCAGAGAACTTCTCATGTATTTTATGGTACTTTGCTTTATCAGTGTTCTCCAGAACTTCACTTAAAATTGTTTTGGTGTGATTTTATGACGAGGGAGTAGAGTTGTTCCCGGTTAAGTGATGTATTAAGTAAAACTAAACTGAAAATTAAATTGTATTTGTCACATGCTTCGTAAACAACTGGTGTAGACTAACAGTGACATGCTTACTTACGGGTCCTTTTCCAACAATGCAGAGTTAAATATAAGATAAAAAATATATAGAATAATAATAAAAAATTGTGACCAGGAATAAATAGTGAAAAACTAATGAAAATAAAGAGTAAAAAGAACATGACTATACATAGGGAGTAGAATATAACATGGCTATATACAGGGAGTACCAGTACCGAGTCGATGTCCAACACATACAGTGAATTCGGAAAGTATTCAGACCCATTGACTTTATCCATAATTTGTTACATTAAAGTCTTACTTATTCTAAAATTGATTAAATGTTTGTTCCCCCCTCGTCAATCTACACACAAAACCCGATAATGACCATACAAAAACAGGTTTTTAGAAATGTTTGCACATTTTATTTTAATAAAACACTGAAATATGACATTTACATAAGTATTCAGAACCTTTACTCAATACTTTGTTAAAGCACCTTTGGCAGTGATTAAAGCCTCGAGTCGTCTTGGGTATGACACTACAAGCTTGGCACACCTGTATTTGAGGAGTTTCTCACATTCTTTTCTGCAAATCCTCTCAAGGTCTGTCAGGTTGGATGAGAGCGTTGCTGTACAGCTATTTCCAAACGCCTGAAGGTACCACGTTCATCTGTACAAACAATAGTATGCAAGTATAAACACCATGGGACCAAGCAGCCGTCATACCGCTCAGGAAGGAGATGTGTTCTGTCTCCTAGAGATGAATGTACTTTGATGCGAAAAGTACAAATCAATCCCAAAACAGCTGCAAAAGACCCAGTGAAGATGCTGGAGGAAACAGGTACAAAAGTATCTTTATCCACAGTAATACGAGTTATGTCGACCTAACCTGAAAGCAAGGAAGAAGCCACTGCTCCAAAACCGCCATAAAAAAGCCAGACTACAGTTTGCAACTGCGCAACTGCACCAAAGATCATACTTTTTGGAGAAATGTCCTCTGGTCTGATGAAACAAAAATAGAACCGTTTGGCCATAATGACCATCGTTATGTTTGGAAAAAGGGGTATGCTTGCAAGCCGAAGAACACCATCCCAACCGTGAAGCACGGGGGTTGCAGCATCATGTTGTGGGGCTGCTTTGCTGCAGGAGGGACTGGTACACTTCACAAAATAGATGGCATCATGAAGAGAAAATTATGTAGATATATTGAAGCAACATCTCAAGACATCAGTCAGGAAGTTAAAGCTGGTCGCAAATGGGCCTTCCAAATGGACAATGACCCAAGCATACTTATAAAGTTGTGGCAAAATGGCTTAAGGACAACGAAGTCAAGGTTTTGGAGTGGCCATCACAAAGCTCTGACCTCAATCCTATAGAAAATTTGTGGGCAGAACTGAAAAAGCGTGTGCGAGCAAGGAGGCCTACAAACCTGACCCAGTTACACCAGCTTTGTTAGGAGAAATAGGTCAACATTCACCCAACCTATTGTGGGAAGCTTGGGAAGGCTACCCGACACATTTGACCCAGGTTAAACAATTTAAAGGCAATGCTACCAAATACTAATTGAGTGTATGTAAACTTCTGACCCGCTGGGAATGTGATGAAAGAAATAAAATCTGAAATAAATCACTCTACTATTATTCTGACATTTCACATTCTTAAAATAAAGTGGTGATCCTAACTGACCTAAGACAGTGTATATTCACTCTGATTAAATGTCAGGAATTGTGAAAAACTGAGTTTAAATGTATTTGGCTAAGGTGTATGTAAACTTCCGACTTCAACTGTATATCTCCTCTTTCAGTCACCACACCTGAAAACTTAAAATCTGCAAAACATTTCAATAAGTTTTCTTCAGAAGTTTCCTGAAGGATATTTCCGACTACAGAAACAGGGTCCTGAGAGCAATCTTCAAAAAGCAACCATTTGCAGTCATGGAAATGTAATTGAATGCACACAATGTGCACATTGTTTAGTGTTTCTCTTCATGCAGTCCATTCTCCTCTGAGTCATTTCTTGTGCAGGTGCCAAGCCGAGCTGAGCCGACCGATCCCATCTAACAGTTCCCACATTCACACTTCCACATACTTAGCCTGTGGACTCACTCACACTCCATTTGTGATATTAGCTGCAGAGAAGTTCAGCAATCATTAATCACGGTATTTTTCCTGCTATTTTATAGTTGCTTTGACCCTCGTGATTCAACCTCTCATTAATCTGTACATGAATAGTATGTCACTGGACTGAATACTATAGTTGAGTCTCCCTGGAGAGCAGAAACAATATACAGTAGGCTATATACCAACAATCATGAGTTAAATGTCGGGTTCGACAGACACGATAAGCTGATTCAACTTGATAGAGGTATGTGAATCTTGTGTGATTGTCATGTTCACAATGCCCCAAAGGTATTCCGTGCAAAGGGTAAGAAAATATTTAAATGGGGGATTCTGTTTGTTACAAACTAAACCTTGGAATTCAAAGAACAAAACATTGTGTCCTATCCCTGTCTCTCTTTCCTTAATGTTTCACATCAGCACTGCCATGTGCTCATGTGTGCTCCGTGTTAAATTACAGTACTTTTCCATTCACTCTCTATTTTCCATATTTTCAAACTCATTATTAATTCTCTGATTAAGTAATTCTATGACCATGAAACCTAACGAGGCCCTTAGCGACCTCCGCTGGTGCGCGTACAGACAAGCACACAGAAGGCTACACTAGAGGGATGGAGTGATCATGCAGTAAACTGTAACTCGGTCCTATTCGGTCCACTGACTGCTGTTTCTAGTTTACAAGGTGATGATTATGGTTKGAGTAATGATCATTAATCCAACATGTGCTTGTTTTGCATGACTTTGCAGGTGCGACACCTTGGTTGATAGAAGGCAGCGCAGCTCGCCACAACACACTAGTCATGAATGCCTAATGAAATGTACATCACCAGGCCCAAGTGCAGAAAGAAATACACACATCTTCCACTACACTGTGCTCTCCTGCTCTCTCGCAAGCTCTCTCCCATACGCTCTCTCTCACTTTCCTTCCCTCTCTCTCTCTCTCACCTTCCTTCTGTCTGCATGATTACTCCATTTCAGTAAATGAAACTTGTCTATGTACAAGTGCTCTCCAGCTGTGTTGTAATACGCAGCGACCAGACTCGTGAGAAGAGGACCATGGTTAATGTCCTCAGAGTACACCTATTACCATCTAAATGTTTTGTACTAATTAATTTATGATACAGCATTTACTGTAATTTYCTATCTTGTATGTGTACATGTAATTGAGAAACAATATGAAGTAGGAACTAGTTGAGATTACATTTAAAAATATATACAATTTACAGTGCTTTCAGAAAATATTCACACTCCTTGATTTTATTCACTTTTTGTTGTGTTACAGTCTGAAATTAAAATGGATTACATTTAGATTTTTTGGGCCACTGGCCTACACACAATACCATATAATGTGAAAAGCTGAAATATCTTGAGTCAACCCCTTTGTTATGGCATGCCTAAATATATTCAGAAGTAAACATTTGGTTAACAAGTCACGTAATAAGTTGTATGGACTCACTCTGTGCAATACTKGTGTTTAACATGATTTTTGAATTACCTCATCGCTGTACCCCACATATACAATTATRTGTAAGGTCCCTCAGCCGAGCAGTGCATTTTAAAGACAGATTCAACCACAAAGACCAGGGAGGTTTTCCAATGTTTTCCAAATGATAGATGGGTAAAAAAAAWWAAAAAGCAGAAATTGAATATTCCTTTGAGCATGGTGAAGGTATTAATTACACTTTGGATGGTGTATCAATACACCCAGTCACTACGAAGATACAGGCGTCCTTCCTAACTCAGTTGCCGGAGAGGAAGGAAACCCCTCAGGGAGTTTAATGGCTTTCTTTAGGAAAAAGCTGAGGATGTACTGTATGAACAACATTACAACACATGTGACAAAAAGTTATGTTTGGGAGTAATGTTTGCTACATTTGTAATAACATCTGCTAACCATGTGTATATGACCGATATTATTATTATTATTATTATTTTTAAATCAAACGCATAACTGACTACCAATCTCAAGCATAGTGGTGGCTGCATCATGTTATGGATATGCTTGTAATCGTTAAGGACTGGGGAGRTTTCAGTATTAAAAAAATAAACGGAATAGAGCTAAGCACAGGCAAAATCCTAGAGGAAAACCTGTTTGTCTGCTTTCCACCAGACAGTGGTAGATGAATTCCCCTTTCAGCAGGACGATAACCCAAAACACAAGGCCAAATCTACACTAGAGTTGCTTTACAAGAAGACKGTGATTGTTCCTGAGTGGCCGAGTTCGTTTTAACTTAAATCTGCTTGAAAATCTATGGTAACGCTTGAAAATGGTTGTCTAGCAATGATCAACAACCAATTTGACAGAGCATAAAGAATTTTGAAAAGAATAATGGGCAAATATTGTATCATCAGGTGATCTTAGAGACTTACCCAGAAAGACTCACAGCTGTAATCGCTGCAAAATGGGATTCTGACAGGTAATGATTCAGGTATGAATACTTATGCAATGAGATAATTCTGTATTTATTTTTTAATACATTTGCCCAAAAAATTGTACCTGTTTTGACATTGTCATGGGATATTGTGTGTAGATGGGTGAGAAAAAATAAATACATAAATTGAATACATTTTGAATTCAGGCTGTGACACAACAAAATGCAGAATAACTCAAGGGTATACAGTGCCTATTCAGACCCTTGACTTTTCCCCCAAAAAATGACATTACAGCCTCATTCTAATATTGATTKAATTGTTTTTTWAACTCTTCAATCTACATCATTATGACAAAGCAAAAACAGGTTTTTAGACATTTTTGCAAATGTATTAAAATGTTTTAACGGAAATATCACATTAACATACTTTAAGTATTCAGACSCTTTACTCTGTACTTTTTTGAAGCACCTTTGGCAGAAATTACACCCTTGAGTCTTCTTCAGTATGACGCTAAATGCTAGGCACACCTGTATTTGAGGAATTCCTCCCATTCTTCTCTGCAGATCCTCTCAAGCRTTGTTAGGTTGGATGGGGAGCGTCGCTGCACAGCTATMTACAGAGATGTTAGATCGGGTTCAAGTCCGGGCTCTGGCTGGGCCACTCAAGGACATTCAYTGACTTGTCCCGAAGCCACTCCTGCATTGTTTTGACTGTGTGCTTAGGGTGGTTGTCCTGTTGGAAGGTGAACCTTCGCCTCAGTCTGAGGTCTTTAGCGCACTGGAGCAGGTTTTCATCAGGGAGCTCTCTGTACTTTGCTCCGTTCATCTTTGCGTCGATCCTGACAAGTCTCCCAGTCCCTGCCGAGGAAAAACACCTCCACAGCATGATGCTGTCAGCACCTTGCTTCACAGCATCATGGGATGGTGCCAGGTTTCCTCCGGACGTGATATTTGGCCTTCAATCTTGGTTTCTTCAGGCCAGAGAATGTTGTTTCTCCTGGTCTGAGAGTCATTGGGTGCCTTTTGGAAAACACCAAGCAGGCTGTCATGTGCCTTTTACTGTGGAGTGGCCTCCGTCTGGCCACTCTACCATAAAGGCCTGATTGGTGGAGTGCTGCAGAGATGGTTGTCCTTCTGGAAGGTTTTCCTATCTCCACAGAGGAGCTCTAGAGCTCTGTCAGATTGACCATCGGGTTTTTGGTCACCTCCCTGACCAAGGCCCTTCTTCCCCGATTGCTCAGTTTGGCCGGACGACCAGCTCTAGGAAMKGTCTTTGTGGTTCAAAAGTTATTTAATTTAAGAKTGATGGAGGCAACTGTGTTCTTGGGGGCCTTCAATGCTGCAGAAATGTGTTCGTACCCTTCCCCAGATCTCTGCCTTGACACAATCCTGTCTTGGAGCTCTACGCAAATGAACCCTGGCTGAATCGAATRCTGGACCTGTGTGAGTAGCYGGTATACATTTCAGGACCAGAGTACTAGGTATTGTGATGCAGCAGCGAGAGTCGCATGGAACCTTTTGCCCGTTGTAAACAAGCTAGCTTGCTAACGTCATGTAGAATGTGCGTATCGCAAATTGCATCCTGGAACAGTTATTTTCAGGTGTTGTGAAAGGAAAAGATTTTGTAAAATTCTCACAAACGCTCCAAGAAACTGAACTAGGGAACTGAATATCATCACACCTTTAGTGTAAAGTCATTGGCTGACGTGAAGGCTAGATCTTCAATTTCTTGTGAAAAACTAGCAAATCTGACTCTTCTGAAGGGGCGTCAAGCACCTATTATTTTCGAGAGGGTACAAAATACGTGAGGATGGACAGGGGAGAGAGGCTGGGTCTGGATCYGGGCTGGCCGCCCTAGAACATTTTTATTTTTTAAATCACCTGAAACAGATTTTTATTGCAATATAGATCCATTATCATCTAAGCATTCCTCTTTACATGTTCCATTGTCATTTTAATTAATGATGCACATTGATTCTTTAAGAACTTTCATGCCTTAGGAGTMTAGTAGAACTGCCACATGTAAGGGATAAACGCTGATGTTCCGTACAACCCAATCGCACCAGTTGGTATCTGTTTTTAAGTACCTTGGCATCAGACTTGATTCCAACCTCTCTTTTAAAAAGCAGGTGAAAAAAGGTACCTAGAATAATCAAATTCAACCTAGTGTGACGACCCACTCTGACAAATTCTCTCTCTTTGCTCTTGTTTTCCTTAATAGGATGTTGTTGGGCGGAGCAGGGAGGGTTGTCAGCAAAATGGGACACACCTGGGCCCGGAGGGGTCCCGGYATAAATACACCTTTCCCCCATRCATGGAGGAGACTCTCTCCATGCAGACACACTGTTGGATTTTGGTTGTGGCATTTTTGTGACCGTTTTGTTTGTTTGTTTGCTTTGGCACCATTCAACACCCCTCATTATCACACCTATGCKCGCAACTACTCACTTACACTACTGATTACTGACACCATTGTTAATTGTATACAGGTTACTTCAGTTAACAAATATATTTTTGCTATTCCTTGATCTCTACGTTGTCTCTTTTTTGTTACGGTCTTCGAGCCGGTTCGTGACACGAGCTCATTTCCGATACATTCTGAACTGTTTGACAACAGAGGCAGAAAAACTGTTCTTCAATGCTATTATACTCACCCACAACATACTGCTTGACTAGTTGGTCCCAAGCTTGCTGTATAACATTAAAACCCATTCAGTCTGTCTACAAACAGGCTCAATAGCCATCATCACTGTTACATCCTCAAAAATGAGCTCCTGTGTTGGGAAACTCTTGTGCAATAGACCGACGCATATCTTGTATTTAAGATCCTAAATGGCCTAGCTTCCCCTCCACTTAGTACTTTTGTCAAACAGAAAACKCATATCCAAGCCATGAGAGGTGACTCTGCCTTAAGGAAAAACACCTTTAGTCAGTCAATCTGCTTTCTCTGTGAGAGCTTCCCATGTCTGGAACACACTGCCATCAGACACACACAACTGCACCACCTATCACACCTTCACAAAAAAACATATAGACATTGCAAAAGGACAATCAGACTTGTGAAAATAATCCATAGATGTGTATTGCCACTTTCCATGTTATCCATTGTCTGCAGTTTGTGAGGTGTGGAGACACTGTTTGTTGCTTTTATGTATTTTTGTTGTTGTTGCTWTTTGTGCTATTGCTCRYTCTGTGTGCTACYTGTTGCTTCTCCTATGTTGCTCTGCATGTGCTGACTGATCATTGTTTGCCTGTATTGTTATTTTAATTGTTTTTAATTACCTGCCCAGGGACTYCGGTTAAAAATTAGCCGGGTGGCTAAAACCGGCACTTTTACTGCAACGTTGATTAATGTGCACTGTCCCTGTAAAAATWAAATAAKCTCAAACWCATTCGATTAGTTTGATATTTATGGACTCATTCATTCTTTATGTTCAGTTGCCATGCTCGCTGGCATCGTTCTTATCCCTTGCTTGCTAGCTAGCCAGATAGCTACYGCTAACACAGTCACGACCTCTGCAGCCAAAATAACAGCAAAGTAGCAATTTTCTATTGACATTCATTTGAATACATCCATAACAATGACCTGATTATGTACAATTTTGCCTGGCATAGCTATAATAGRTTGTCTTCTCATCAGGACACTCAACAACACTGACTGTTAATTACGAGGAGATCGCATTGTATATCAAACACTAGGTTAGAAGCTAACTAAATAGTTTGTTGCTAGCAAACCTGCCAATATGACAAGCAAATTCTAAAATATCAGTTGCTGAAAACAGCTGGTCAAACTGGAAATATGTGGGAGGATTTGACAGCTTTAGCGGCTGAGGGGACAAGATAAATSCATGTTCATCACTCACCACTTTAGGTCATCAGYTGCTCCAAAAAYATATGTCTCTGCAAAAATCAATMCAAGCTAGCTAGCTATATTTCTTCCTCATTGGACCTGCGTTTATAATGTATCCAATTTCAGATTGTGTAGCTGTTGGTTTAGCTTTCTGTAAATTTGTAGCAAGTACGGTCTGCATGTGTCGGCGCATATTGCATCATTATTGCAACGTGTCCCAATATATTTTCCAACTGTCTGTTTTTAATGTCCATTCTAGAATGCCCATCTAGCCAATCAGAAACGAGTATTCAACAATGCTGTGGTATAAAGTATCATAACAAGTATTAAAGCAATTTTAGTCGCTCCTAAAGTCTAGCAACCTTGCCAGCAGGCATGCCAGCTATGATAGTTAGACAAGGTACTCTAACTTGATTGATAGCCTTAAATGGCTTTGTAGCTAGTTATGAGTTGAGAGATGGATAGCTAAAGCCAYCTTCATAAATTGCTAGGTGGCAATTATTACAGAGAAACAAGAAAAAAAAATGGTTTTATTTATTCATCAAAAAGGACTCAAATCGGCTACATAGCTTGATCAAATTAATTCACAAACATACCTCATGTGAGTCCTGTCCATCACTGGAAGCTCAAATCAAATKAAATGCTGTGTGCGTCACTCGACACTCTCGTTCTCCACTGACGATACTATTTGCATGTCCTGCCTTGCATATCTTTGCTCTGTGGTGCACCTTTGAAGGAACAACTTACTAGGGACATAGGAGCCTGGTCCAGTCAGTGTGCTTACTCCGCAAAATACCGCTGGCAGATCTTTTTATAAATAATAATGATAAAACATGGGCTTAAAAAAAGTTTAGTGATTCATTTAACCTAAAAATCTAAAGAAGAAAGTGGCCCATATTGGCATTGGTTCTAAGGCACAGGTGTCAAAGTCATTCCACAGAGGACCGAGTGGCAGCGGGTTTTCACTCCTCCTTCGTACTTGATGAATTAAGATCACTAATTGGTAATGAACTCCCCTCACCTCTTGTCTAAATTCAAAGGAAAAAAACAAAAACCTGGTTAAATAATGGACAGAACACGTTGGGTTATTTTTGACCCAGCCAGTTGGGTTGCGTGAATAACACAACAAATTGGGTTGTTGGGATTACCCAAACATGGGCTAATTTAACCATCATTTGGGTATTTTTTAATCTAATGCTGGGTTGATTTAGCACCTGGGTCTTTTTTAATATAATCCTTAGGTTATTTTCGAGACATCTGGCTTCTTAGGGGCATGTCTTTCAGCTAGATCTTCTTGGCCACCCGTGAGCACAAATGCCATTGTTGTTCATGATGTTAAGTTTGTATACTGCAAATGCAACTTAAATAGCATRATGATTATTTATTATAATAAGGTATACCACCTTACTGCACCCCAACAATGAGATTTACATTGGCTTTTATGGAACTAATAAACTTCTGTAAGTGTTATTGAAGATACAAAAATGTAAATGTTCAACCTTAACATGTGATAACAACAGAACAGATGAACAGGAATGGCATTTACTCTCATGGGTAGCTAAAAACAACTGTCTGAAAAGCCGTGCCCCTACTAAACTATGCCTCCAGTGTTCTGATCTCAATAACCCAGCACCAATAACCCAGCAGTTTTTAAAGAAACAACCCAACTAAGTGACCCAACTCCTGCAACCCAGCAATTGGGTAAACCGAAACAAGCTAAAAAAGAATTGTGCACTTCCCTGAGAAGAGGGAAAAAGAAGCACACAGTGCTTTGTRATTGTTCCATAGTCATTACTGCAGTGTCTGTGGAGACTGACAGTCGAAAGGCCCACTGCATTCTGTCTGCAGTAGAGGTACAAATAAAAAAAATACAAAAACATACAAATGTTTCTCAGATGCAGAACAATGATAGGAAGCTACATTCAATCGCAGCCCGTTGAAATGTCAAGCTAGTCTTTAGAGCATGAAAAGGGAGAGGTAGGCACGAGATGGGAGGAGGTGCTAGGAGGGGTTGGGACCAGGGGCTAGAGTGAGGTTGGAAACTTTGATTCCTCTGCCTTGGCTACTGAGTGAGCCAAAATGAGACATTTGATAAGTGGGAGTTTCTAGAAAGAATAATAACAGCAAGACATCAAAAGAGCCTACTTAGAACCTACTTATTGAAATGACAGAAGGATAAACATCCTCACACTTGAGAAAAGAGGAGTTCTCTCTCCTACTGTGTGTGTTGAGATACAGTTGAAGTCGAATGTTGACATACACATAGGTTGGAGTCATTAAAACTCGTTTTTCAACCACTCCACAAATTTCTTGTTAACAAACTATCGTTTTGGCAAGTCGGTTAGGACATCTACTTTGTGCATGACACAAGTAATCTTTCCAACAATTGTTTACAGACAGATTATTTCACTTTATCACAATTCCGGTGGGTCAGAAGTTTGCATACACAAAGTTGAATGTGCCTTTAAACAGCTTGGGAAATTCCAGAAAGGTATGTCATGGCTTTAGAAGCTTCTGATAGGCTAAATGACAGGCGACAGGCGGCAGTTAGCCTAGTAGTTWGAATGTTGGACTAGTAACTTCACAAAATAGATGGCATCATGAGGTAGGAAAATTATGTGGATATATTGAAGCAACATCTCAAGACATCAGTAAGGAAGTTAAAACTTGGTCGCAAATGGGTCTTCCAAATGGACAATGACCCCAAGCATACTTACAAAGTTGTGGCAAAATGGCTTAAGGACAACGAAGTCAAGGTATTGGAGTGGCCATGACCACAATCCCATAGAAAATGTGTGTGCGAGCAAGGAGGCCTACAAACCTGACTCAGTTACACCAGCTCTGTCAGGAGGAATGGGCCGAAATTCACCCAACTTAATGTGGGAAGCTTGTGGAAGGCTACCTGAAACGTTTGACCCAAGTTAAACAATTTAAAGGCAATGCTACCAAATACTAATTGAGTGCATGTAAACTTCTGACCCACTGGGAATGTGATGAAAGAAATAAAAGCTGAAATAAATAATTCTCTACTATTATTCTGACATTTCACATTCTTAAAATAAAGTGCCAATCCTAACTGACCCAAAACAGGGAGTATTTATTAGGAWTAAATGTCAGGAATTGTGAAAAACTGAGTTTAAATGTTTTTGGCTAAGGTGTATGTAAACTTTRGACTTKAACTGTATATAYATAGTCCAGAGTGGAAGTCCACCGATATTCCTAGATAAGATTGTTGATGATTGTCGGCCCYCCAGAGATATGGCCGCCACACTATGAGTAATTACATTGCCACGATGCTTTGCTTGGGAGGCTGTTGTCGTTTGATCCTTTTTGTCGTTTGTACTTGATGCTGGATGCTTAAAACATGACATTGTTWAAAAGGAGTGACACATTAGACCCTGTATGAAAGCTCTACGGTTAAAACTCAGACATTTCAACGGAGACCCCGAAAACCGAACACAAATTCAACAAACAGACAAAACGTTTTTTTTTTGTGTGTTTTGGTTGTAAATACTTATCTGATGAGAAGAAGATAAATATTGTTTTTAGAAATTGCCCCCCAGTGTGCTATCCCCATCGCCRAGGTGGTTGGTTGTACGAGGCCATGTTAAACATACTGACGTGTGCTGCTGATGATGCAACAGGATGAAGTTGCGTGTAARCCAGAAGCAACCCACTTGTGTGGCACAGCATCTCCATCCAGATTGGTCTAGTTGTTAGTGTAGTTAGTGTCGTTTCCCTAGATGGTGTCTTCAAATAAGTCTAGCAAACACATGCAGTTGCTGTTTTGATTTATCTCCCCTTAGGTGATAGATGTTTCTCACATATACAGTACAATGGGGTATTTTGTAATAAACGTAAATCAACAGCCCCCATAAGTGTTTTTTTTTGCCAAACATTTATTAAATATGTTTCACTAGGATGATCTATTTCAAGGGGCTGCCCCCCTTCAAGGGTTTTTCTGTGCTCTCCAGAGAGCAGCATTTTTGTCTCTCCATTTAATCGATTTGAAACTAATCTCTGTAATACCCAGAAAGATATTTCCTCTATGTGTTCAAGAGGCCCTCWCTTGACATTTTGTTATTTGGAAGGAATCCGAAAACAAGGTTTTTACGTTAGGTTTTTAGTCTCTTCCTCGCCTCCTCTCCGTTTAGATATATGTCTTCAACCTCGGGTAAATATTTCACATCATGTAAATAATCTCACTTTATGAAATAATCATAGAAAAACACACCACAATCTGATGAAATTATTGCTTTACATAGTGCGTGCTTGTGTTTGTGCATGCATGTCTGGATGTCCTATTTGCGTGTGTGTACATACGAGCCTGTGGATGTGGGTGTGTGCACCAAGTAAGTGGCTGACCTGCAAAGTTAAGCATCCGGATGTGTTTGAGCAGCAGAGTGCCGTTGATGGGATCCATCCTAGAGCAAAGGCCCACCTTCCCTGGACAGAGCTCCCTGTGCATGTTGTGCAGCGCGTGGGCCATGGAATAGACTGCATCGATCACAAACTGCACCTTCCCCTCTTGTTCGTAGTTGGAGTTCTTCCCTATCCGCTCCTGATCTGTAGAGCAGAGAGAGAACCAAGTTAGGTATCTGAGAAATGCAATACGTTATAGCATTGGTTACCAACCCCAGTATCATCTTTTGCTTCATAGAAAAGTGGATCCAAATCATATAAAGAGTTTTTAWATGTGTTCTGTCCATTATTTAACCAGGTTTTTGTTCAAAAAAATWAAATGAGAAATAATACAGCAATGCAGTATCAGGTAGACAGACCTACATGTCTTTGAKCATTGTCAAATTACATTTTATGGGTGTATTGAATTTCTATCGTGTWGATCCTAACAGTGGGTGATTATTACACGCAGGTAGRGATTAGCCTCCATGCTGTGATGGTTTTTGGAGTTAAAAATCTAGAAAGGAAATAACATCCTTTTGCTGGTACTCAATTTCTACATTGATAGCCTTGTCAAGCAAGTGTTAATTCAAGGCCACACTAGTGTGACTGCTACGAGGCAATCATTGCACCCATATTCAATTTGGTCTTTAAAATATGTATTTGCAATGCTCATCAATCTGGCACTAAATAATTGCAGATTGTTATTCCATCAGCTGCGGTACCATATCAAAAATAAGAGTCCACTTTAAAAACTTCTTCAGGATCCGTGTCCCGTCCTTGGGACGGTTGAGCTAACGTAGGCTAATGTGATTAGCATGAGGTTGTAAGAAACAAAAAAAATCCCAGGACATAGACATATCTGACATGGGCAGAAAGCTTACATTCTTGTTAATCTAACTGCACTGTCCAATTTACAGTAGCTATAACAGTGAAAGAATACCATGCTATTGTTTGAGGAGAGTACACAATTGAAAATGTATGAATAGGCACATTTGGGCAGTCTTGATACAACATTTTGAACAGATATGCAATAGTTCATTGGATCACTCTAAAACGTTGCACCTACAGTGCTGCCATCTAGTGGCCAAAGTCAAAATTCTGCCTGGGCTAGATAAATTCATTATGGCCTTTCTCTTGCATTTCAAAGATGATGGTACAAAAAACGTTTTTATTTTGTATTATCTTTTACCAGATCTAATGTGTTATATTCTCCTACATTCCTTTCACATTTCCAAAAACTTCAAAGTGTTTCCTTTCAAATTGTATCAAGAATATGCATATCCTTGCTTCAGGTCCTGAGCTAAAGGTAGTTAGATTTGAGTATGTCATTTTAGGCAAACATTTAAAAAAAGGGGGTGGATCCTTAATTAAAGGGTTAAGTGGGTCCTTTGTTTGGGGGGAAAAAGTCTTACAATTATCTACTTTTTATTTTACCAGGCAAGTCAGTTAAAAACTTCTTAAGGCTAGGGGGCAGTATTAGGAAGTTTGGATGACTGAGGTGCCCAAAGTAAACTGCCTGTTACTCCAGAAGCTAGGATATGCATATGTCTGTGAGTATAACAGAACTGATTTGGGAGGTGAAACCCCGAGGACAATCCATCCATGAAATTATTTTTTTGAGATCATTGGATTCTCCAATGCTTTTCTATGGGAAACCTGAATTATTAGGACCCAGATTGCAGTTCCTATGGCTTCCACTAAATGTCAACAGACTTTAGAAATTGTTCAATGTTAAGTCGTATTCTTTCTAAGTGTCACTCAGGTGGACTCTAGTCTTTTGGTGCGCGTGAATGAGAGCTCACTCTGTGTTGTTTTTCTCTGGTATTGGAAACTGTTTATCCCGTCTTAAATTTGATAGATTATTTACATTTTAGGGTACCTGAGGTTTGATTAGAAACGTTGTTTGAAATGTTTGGACCAAGTTTACAGGTAACTTATTAGATCCTTTGTAGGCATGTTGTGCGAGTTGGAACCAGTGTATTTCTGAATCAAATGCAACAAATAAACAGACATTTTTGGTATATGAAGAAGGACTTTATCGAACAGAACAACCATTCATTGTGTAACTGAGACCTTTGGGATTGCAAAAAGACGAAGATCTTCAAAGGTAAGCAATTTATTTTATCGCTATTTCTGACTTTTGGTGATGCATCTGTTTGGTTGGAAAATATTTTTTACATGCTTTTGTATGCGGTGCGCTGTACTCAGATAATCGCATGGTATGCTGTCGTCGTAAAGCCTTTTTGAAATCTGACAAAGCGGCTGGATTAACAAGAAGTTTATCTTTTAAATTATGTAAGACACTTGTATCGTCATGAATGTTTAATATTACGAATGTAGTATTTTTGAATTTCGCGCTCTGCAATTTATCGGATGTTGTCAAATCGATCCCGTTAARGGGATTCTAGCCATAGGGGATCCCTAAGAGGTTTTTAAGAACAAATTCTAAGGCACTGATATGCATTGCCTTAGACCGCTGCGCTACTCGGGAGCCTGATACTTAAGACTGTCATTGGTTTTGTGAGCTGTATGACCTATGGTTACTCAGGTATGAAGAGGGCTGATGAGAAGGATAGACAGACAGACAGAAAGACAGACAGACAGGTGGTAATGTTTGGAAGTTTTTCTATGCCTATGGCTGTTTCCCAAATGGCACCCTATTCCCTATTTAATCACCATCAACTGGACACTGTATACRCTCACAATGCCAGGTCCACAGTCACACTACCAGTTCCTTGTCAATCTGAAATGTTAGGAACTCAGTGTGTAAAGTAAGTCAGCAAAGTACAGTACGCAACTAAGCCAGTTCTGTTTGACCCACTTAAAAAGAGTAAGACCTTTTAATGGAAGTCGTGGCAGAGGGCCAGAAGGCATCGAGCAAAATGCATTACTCTCCATTAGTTTAGCGTATAGGCCTTCATGCACTGACTGCCTCTCACAATTAGCTAGAAGATAAATGTTTAGTTAGACCACTGCAGAGGAGCCAATCAATTCCAATATGAGGAGTGTAAGGTCTTCTTCTCAGAGAAATCACATTAGTAAACTAAAACAATTTTTACTAAAACGTTCTGTTTGTCAATGTCCAGTGACGTTTATGTTGGTTGATGTCATATATGTGAATCATAAATAAGTTGTCAAATATACAACATATAAGTCTTATTTCTCATAAGCGAAGTATAAGTAATATGCTGTATAAGAAACAAGTAATGCTTTGCATAAGCGACATATAATGTACTTAAATGCTGCATAAGGGACGTTTGTTCTACAGCGCCTTGCAAAAGTATTCACCGGCGTTGGCGTTTTTCCTATTTTGTTGCATTAGAACATGTCATTTAAATATATTTTTATTTGGATATCATGTAATGGACATACACAAAATAGTCCAAATTGGGGAAGTCAAATGAAAGAAATTACTTGTTTAAAAAATATATTATTTCTTTTACGGAAAAGTGGTGCGTGCATATGTATTCACCCCCTTTGCTATGAAGCCCCTAAATAAGATCTGGTGCAACCAATTACCTTCAGAAGTCGCATAATTAGTTAAATAAAGTCCAKCTGTGTGCAATCTAAGTGTCACATGATCTCAGTATATATACACCAGTTCTGAAAGGCCCCATAGTCTGCAACACCACTAAGCAAGGGGCACCACCAAGCAAGCAGCACCATGAAGACCAAGGAGCTCTCCAAACAGYTCAGGGACAAAGTTGTAAAGAAGTACAGATKAAGGTTGGGTTATAAAAAAATATCAGAAACTTTGAACATRCCACGGAGCACCATTAAATCCATTATTAAAATGTTTTAAGAATATGGCACCACAACAAACCTGCCAAGAGAGGGRCGCACACAAACTCATGGACCAGGCAAGGAGGGCATTAATCAGAGAGGCAACAAAGAGACCAAAGATAACCCTGAAGGAGTTGCAAAGCTCCASAGCAGAGATTAGAGTATATGTCCATAGGACCACTTTAAGCTGTACACTCCAGAGCTGGGKTTTATAGAAGAGTGGCKAGAAAAATACATTGTTTKAAGAAAAAAATAAGCAAACACATTTGGTGTTCGCCAAAAGGCATGTGGGTCGACTCCCCAAACATATGGAAGAAGGTACTCTGGTCAGATTAGACTAAAATTGAGCTTTTTGGCCATCAAGGAAAACGCTATGTCTGGCGCAAACCCAACACCTCTCATCACCCCAACAACACCTCCCTTCACCCCAAGAACACCATCCCAACAGTGAAGCATGGTGGGGGAAGCATCATACTGCAGAGATGMTTTTCATCGGCAGGGATGGTCAGAATTGAAGGAATTGAAGGAATGATGGATGGCGCTAAATACAGGGAAATTCTTGAGGGAAACCTGTTTCAGTCTTCCAGAGATTTGAGACTGGGACGGAGGTTCACCTTCCAGCAGGACAATGACCCTAAGCATACTAATAAAAGCAACACGAGTGGTTTAAGGGGAAACATTTAAATGTCTTAGAATGGCCTTGTCAATGCCCAGACCTCAATCCAATTGAGAATCTGTAGTGTGACTTAAAGATTGCTGTACACCAGCGGAACTCATCCAACTTGAAGGAGCTGGAGCAACTTTYCCTTGAAGAATGGGCAAAAATCCCAGTGGATAGATGTGCCAAGCTTATAGAGACACACCCCAAGATACTTGCAGCTGTAATTGCTGAAAAAGGTGGCTCTACAAAGTTTTGACTTTTGGGGGGGTGAATAGTTATGCACGCTCAAGTTCAGTTTTGTCTTATTTCTTGTTTGTTTCACAATAAAAACATATTTTGCATCTTCAAAGTGGTACGCATGTGTAAATCAAATGATACAAACCAAGAAATCAATTTTAATTCCAGGTTGTAAGTCAACAAAATTTGAAAAATGCCAAGGGGGGTGAATACTTTCGCACGCCACTGTATGTTGAAATACTGTAGCTACTCTGATTGCCACCCCATTCTGACTGCACTACATTCWCAACCAGCTCTAGAACGGTATAATCACCTTCAGCAAGGGAAACAATTACTTTTTGGAAGTATACAGACAAGCAGTGAATGAGGACAGCCAGTCTAGCAAGGGGAGTAATCAACTATTGGACTTCTAATACGTGTTTTAATAATCATGGAGCAGTTTTATTTTTTCACATTATTTGCTGTCAGGAATTAGGGGGCCTGGGTTGAGAGAAGACATGCCATTCCAAACTCGTCCTGGTCTTCTACCGAGCCGTTGGTCTAAAAGCAGTTTTGCTCACAACTCTACMGTATGTGACGGAGAGATAAAGAATGCATGAGTGTTCAATTTAAATTAACAATAGAGTAATTATCAGGGATGTACTAATGAGCTAGCTGAATATATTCATGCACCTGCCAAATGGAATTGAATTAAGTATTGTGAGTTTAAAAGTGCATGGCTGGGGGTCCACAGTGTTGTAAGTTGGGGAGGAGAATGTGTTGAATGTACTGTACTTGGGTTCCTAGAAGGCCAGCATCCCGGAGTCGCCTCTTCACTGTTGACGTTGAGACTAGTGTTTTGCGGGTATTATTTCATGAAGATGCCAGTTGAGGACTTGTGAGGCGTCTGTTTCTCAAACTACACACTCTAATGCACTTCTTGCTCAGTTGTGCTCCGGGGCTTCCCACTCCTCTTTCTATTCTGGTTAGAGCCAGTTTGCGCTGTTCTGTGAAGGGAGTAGTACACAGCGTTGTACCAGATCTTCAGTTTCTTGGAAATTTCTCGCATGGAATAGCCTTCATTGCTCAGAACAAGAATAGACTGACGCGTTTCATACGAAAGTTCTTTGTTTCTCACCATTTTGAGCCTGTAAATCGAACCCACACATGCTGATGCTCCAGATACTCAACTAGTCTAAAGGCCAGTTTTATCGCTTATTTAATCAGAACAACAGTTTTCAGCTGTGCTAACATAATTGCAAAATGTTTTTTTAATGATCAATTAGCCTTTTAAACTGCTAAACTTGGATTAGCTAACACAACGTGCCATTGGAACACAGGAGTGATGGCTGCTGATAATGGGCCTCTGTACACCTATGTAGATATTCCATAAATAAAACTGCTGTTTCCAGCTACAATAGTCATTTACAACATTAACAATGTRTACACTGTATTTCTGATCAATTTTGTGTTATTTTAAAAATGGACAGAAAATGTGCTTTTCTTTCAAAAACAAGGACATTTCTAAGTGACCCCAAACTTTGAARGGTAGTGTATCTCTGCTACAGCCAAAACTAAAGGCAATTTAACATCTCTGATTAGCCCATGCAACTTTGAAATGCATGAATTAAAAAGACAGGTTACGACTGTGGTAATTGAGWGCCACAGGCACCCATATTGGACAGACAAAATTTGTCACGGTTTGGCTGACACGGTTGGGCTGTAGGGCAGCCCGGGAGCGAGAGAGGGAGTGATATATCTCTCTGAGGCTGAGGCATGGCGGCCCACACACACAAACTTGGTATTGCCTCTCTCTTTCCCAGCAAGGCCTCTCTCATCTCATTGGGAGTCAGAGCACGCCCACGCACACCCGAGGCTGGCTCTCTGGCTTCAGAGAAATCCATTCAGATTAGGAGTAGCAGCACAGCGAGGGTGTCTCCCTTTACCAGGGTGCCACAGAAGGGAGTTTGTAACAGAGTGGGTTGGCTCTAACGCTGTTAAATTCTGCATGTTTGGGTTTGGCCACAGACCATGTTTCCCTTCATCGTCCAGAGAACTTGGACTTCACCCATAGCCAGTCTTCATCCATTKCTTCACATGAGAACATCTCCTTATGTGTGCCTTAGGGAATATATAGCATGTTTTGGCTGATGCCCATCCTGGAACATTCCCAGACTTTTCCAACTCAAAACTCGCCAAGCTGAAACAAATGGATGAAACAGGATGATCAAAACATTTTAACAAACTGTCCATTAGACACACATGAGATCATTCTTGCCCTRCTATGATAGTCACAGTTTGGTACATTAAATCCATAACTCTTTTCATTATGGWAATATGACATGAACATGGAGAAAAGATTCAGCCATTGTATCTGTGTTGGTCTGCTGCATGCTGTTCTCCCCTGTATAAACTAGCTGGAAGCATCAAACCCCAGGAGAGGGAGCTGGGCCCCCATTCTACCTTCCTGCTCATCTCCACCTTAATCAATATCAGCTGTGTSTCTCAGTCATTCACAGATACAAGACGAGTCTCGCTCTGTCTCCAACTCACTCGCACACTCGCTCTCTCTTTGATCACTGTGAACACACAGAGCCCTCTCAGGACATTGATTATTCCTCACCCATACCTCATGTGGTCTGCTTGAAGGGAGGTACAAAGCCTTCGCCAGCACCACTAGGGGCCRCTGGAGAATTGCATGTGGCCCTGAAACGTGCTCCCTGAGTGGCATCCTTCCCTTAGACAAAAGGGAGAGTGGATTGCAAAGCCAAAGAACTGTCTGCTACGTCAACAAACTTCCACACAGCCTTAGAAAAACAACACTGCACCATATTTTCAGCAAACAGAGCTGCGACCTTGTATTCAACTCACACTGTCAGTCAAATGAATACTGCACAGCCTCTTCACATGTCAAAGCCCTTCATCAGAGCTTCATCTTTGTCTGAACAGCATTCTCCTTTGCACATTTAGCCATTTTAGCATCCCCCTCCCCAAGCAATAGGTACAAAGATCATTCTATCGTTTACATTCTAGTCATTTAGCAGACGCTTTTAACTAGGTGAGACAACCACATATCACAGTCGTAGTAAGTAAATGTTTTCTCCAATAAAGAAGTTATCAGCAAAGTTAATGGTAGTAGGAAAACACAAGTGCAATTTATTTATTTATTTTTTTGTGTGGGGGGGCGTAAGGTTTAATTAAGACGTTTTCGGGAAGATGGGCAGGGGGAATCTGGTTCCATCACTGGGGTGCCAGGACAGAGAAGAGCTTTGACTAGGCTGAGCAGGAACTGGCCTTCAGTAGGGGTGGGACGGCCAAGTGTCCGGATGCGGCAGAACGGAGTGCTTGGGTTGGGATATATGGCTCTAGCATATATATATATATTTACCTTAATTTAACTAGGCAAATCAGTTAAGAAAAACATCTTATTTACGATGACGGCCTAGGAACAGTGYGTTAACTGCCTTGTTCAGGGGCAGGACGACAGATTTMTACCTTGTCAGCTTGGGGATTCAACCTAGCAACCTTTCAGTMACTGGCCAGACGCTCTAACCCCTAGGCTACGCTGCCGCCCCAAGCATAGCCTAAACGTAGGGAGGGGCAGTTCGCCTTGCTGGCTCGTAGGCAAGCACCATGGTCTTGTAGTGGATGCGAGCTTAATCTGGAAGCCAGTGGAGTGTGCGGAGGATCAGGATGACATGGGAGAACTTGGGAAGGTTGAACACCAGGTMGGATGAAGCATTCTGGATAAGTTGCAGGGGTTTGACAGCACAAGCGCGGAACCCAGCCAACAGAGAGTTGAAGTACTGTAGTCCAGATGGGAGATGACAAATGCCTGGATTAGGACCTGCACCGATTCCTGTGTGAGGAGAGGTTGTACTCTACAGGTGTTGTAGAGCATGAACCTGCAGGAGCGAGTCACTGCCTTGATGTTTGCAGAGAATGACAGGATGTTGTCCAGGGMCACGCAAAGTTTATTTGCACTCTGGGAGGAGGACACAGTTGAGTTGTTGACCGGGATGGAGAGGTCTTGGAGCAGGCAGCCCTTTCCTGAGAGGAAGAGCAGCTACGTCTTGTCAAAGTGGAGCTTAAGGTGGTGGGCCGACAACCGAGATGAGATGTCTGCCAGGCACGCAGAGATGTGTGTTGCCACCTGGGTGTTAGAAGGGAAAAATTTAAAAAGTAGCTGAGTGTAATCCGCATAGCAATGATAAGAGAGTCAAGAGGAGACGGCCTAGAACCGAGTCCTGGGGGCAGTGGCGACCCGTCAATCAGGGCAGGTGGGACTCTTGAGCACCACATTTCTAGCAACAAAAAAATGTATATATAAATTAACAAATGTGGGCTTGCCTGTTTTGTTATTTTTTTGAATTAATACGTGTCACATATTAGTTTGCAAACACTGTAAAAACATATATACATTTGAAGTCGGAAGTCTACATTAGGTTGGAGTCATTAAAACTCGTTTTTTAACCATTCCACAAATTTCTTGTTAACAAACTACAGTTTTGGCAAGTCGGTTAGGACATCTACTTTGTGCATGACACAAGACATTTTTCCAACAATTGTTTACAGACAGATTATTTCACTGTATCACAATTCCAGTGGGGTCAGAAGTTTACATACACTGCTGCCTTTAACAGCTTGGAAAACTCCAGAAAATGATGTCATGGCTTTAGAAGCTTCTGATAGGCTAATTGACATAATTTGAGTCAATTGGAGGTATACACCTGTGGATGTATTTCAAGGCCTAGCTTCAAACTCAATGCCTCTTTGCTTGACATCATGGGAAAATGAAAAGAAATCAGCCAAGAACTCAAAAATAAATATGTAGACGTCCACAAGTCTGGTTCATCCTTGGGAGCAATTTCCAAATGCCTGAAGGTACCACGTTCATCTGTACAAACAATAGTATGCAAGTATAAATACCATAGGACCACGCAGCCGTCATACCGCTCAGGAAGGATACGCGTTCTGTCTCCTAGAGATGAACGTACATTGGTGCGAAAAGTGCAAATCAATCCCAGAACAACAGCAAAGGACTTTGTGAAGATGCTGGAGGAAACCAAGGTATCTATATCCACAGTAAAACGAGTCCTATATCAACTTAACCTGAAATGCCACTCAGCAAGGAAGAAGCCACTGCTCCAAAACCACCATAAAAAGCCAGACTACGGTTTGCAACTGCACATGGGGACAAAGATCATACTTTTTTGAGAAATGTCCTCTGGTCTGATGAAACAAAAATAGAAATGTTTATCCATAATGATCATTGTTATGTTTGGAGAAAAAGAGGGAGGCTTGCAAGCCGAGGAACACCATCCCAACTGTGAGCACGGGGGTTGCAGCATCATGTTGTTGGGATTCTTTGCTGCAGGAGGGACTGGTGCACTTCACAAAATAGATGGCATCATGAGGTAGGAATATTATGTGGACATATAGAAGCAACATCAAGACATCAGTCAGGAAGTTAAAGCTTGGTCTTAAATGGGTCTTCCTAAAGGACAATGACCCCAAGCATACTTCCAAAGCTGTGGCAAAATGGCTTAAGGACAACAAAGTCAAGGTATTGGAGTGGCCATCACAAATCCCTAACCTCAATCTCATAGAAAATTTGTGGGCAGAACTGAAAAAGCGTGTGCGAGCAAGGAGGCCTAAAAACCTGACTCAGTTACACCAGCTCTGTCAATAGGAATGGGCCAAAATTCACCCAATTTGCCCCTCTTCAAAGGGGGAGACACTCTAGACCCAAACTGTTATAGACCTACATCCATCCTGCCCTGCCTTTCTAAAATCTTCGAAAGACAAGTTAACAAACAGATCACCGACCATTTCGAATCCCACCGTACATTCTCCACTATGCAATCTGGTTTCCGAGCTGGTCAATGGGTGCACCTCAGCCACGCTCAAGGTCCTAAACGATAACATAACCGCCATTGATAAAAGACAGTACTATGCAGCCGTCTTCATCGACCTGGCCAAGTCTTTCGACTCTGTTAATCACCGCATTCTTATCGGCAGACTCAATAGCCTTGGCTTCTCAAATGATTGTCTCACCTGGTTCACCAACTACTTCTCAGATAGAGTTCAGTTTGTCAAATCGGAGGGCCTGTTGTCTGGAACCCACAGGGTTCAATTCTCAGGCAGACTGAATTCTGACCCTTTACTCAGTACTTTGTTGATGCACCTTTGGCAGCAATTACAGCATCAAGTCTTCTTGGGTATGACACTACAAGCTTGGCAGATCCTCTCAAGCTCTGTCAGGTTGGATGGGGAGAGTCGCTGCACAGCTTTTTTCAGGTCTCTCCGGAGATGTTCGATCGGGTTCAAGTCTGGGCTCTGGTTTGGCCACTCAAGGACATTGAGACTTGTCCCGAAGCCACTCCTGCATTGTATTAGCTGTGTGATTAGGGACATCATCCTGTTGGAAGGTGAACCTTTGCCCCAGCCAGGGGTCCTGAGCACTCTGGAGGAGGTTTTTAAATCAAGGATCTCTCTGTACTTAGCTCCATTCATATTTCCCTCAATCCTGACTAGTTTCCCAGTGCCTGCCGGTGAAAAACATCCCCACAGCATGATGCTGTCACCACCATGCTTCAAAGTAGGTGCCAGGTTTCCTCCAGACGTGATGCTTGGCATTCAGGCCAAAGAGTTCAATCTTGGTTTCATCAGACCAGAGAATCTTGTTGTTCATGGTCTGAGAGTATTTAGGTGCCTTTTGGCAAACTCCAAGCGGGCTGTCATGTGCCATTTACTGAAGAGTGGCTTCCGTCTGGCCACTCTACCATAAAGGCCTGATTGGTGGAGTGCTGCAAAAATGGTTGTCCTTCTGGAAGGTTTTCCCATCTCCACAGAGGAACTCTGGAGCTCTGTCAGAGTGACCATCGGGTTCTTGGGCACCTACCTGACCAAGGCCCTTCTCACCCGATTGGTCAGTTTGGCCGGGCAGCCAACTCTCGGAAGAATCTTGGTGGTTCCAAACTGCTTCTATTTAAAAATGAAGGAGTCCACTGTGTTATTGGGGACCTTAAATGCTGCAGAAATGTGTTGGTACCCTTCCCCAGATCTGTGCCTTGACACAATCCTGTCTCGGAGCTCTATGGACAATTTCTTCGACCTCATGGATTGTTTTTTTCTCTGACATGCACTGTCAACTGTGGGACCTTATTTAGACAGGTGTGTGCCAAATCATGTCCAATCAATTGGATTTATGATTGGTGGACTCCAATCACCTCAAGGATAATCAATGGGAACAGGATGCACCTGAGCTAAATTTCGAGGCTCATAGCAAAGAGTTTGAATATTTATGTATATAAGGTATTTCTGTTTTTATTCTGAATAGATTTGTAAAAATGTCTAAACCTGTTTTCACATTATCATTATGGGGTATTGTGTGTAGATTGCTGAGAATTTGTATTTATTTAATACATTTTAGAATAACGTAACAAAATGTGAAAAGAGTCAAGGGGCTGACTACATTCCGAAGACACTGTGTGTATATACACTGCTCAAAAAAATAAAGGGAACACTTAAACAACACAATGTAACTCCAAGTCAATCAACACTGTCCACTTAGGAAGCAACACTGATTGCAATAAATTTCACATGCTGTTGTGAAATGGAATAGACAAAAGGTGGAATTAGCAATTAGCAAGACACCCCAATAAAGGAGTGGTTCTGCAGGTGGTGACCACAGACCACTTCTCAGTTCCTATGCTTCCTGGCTGATGTTTTGGTCACTTTTGAATGCTGGCGGTGCTTTCACTCTAGTGGTAGCATGAGACGGAGTCTACAACCCACACAAGTGGCTCAGGTAGTGCAGCTCATCCAGGATGGCACATCAATGCGAGCTGTGGCAAGAAGGTTTGCTGTGTCTGTCAGCGTAGTGTCCAGAGCATGGAGCGCTACCGGAGACAGGCCAGTACATCAGGAGACGTGGAGGAGGCCGTAGGAGGGCAACAACCCAGCAGCAGGACCGCTACCTCCGCCTTTGTGCAAGGAGGATTAGGAGAGCACTGCCAGAGCCCTGCAAAATGACCTCCAGCAGGCACAAATGTGCATGTGTCTGCTCAACGGTCAGAAACAGACTCCATGAGGGTGGTATGAGGCCCGACGTCCACAGGTGGGGGTTGTGCTTACAGCCCAACACCGTGCAGGACGTTTGGCATTTGCCAGAGAACACCAAGTTGGCAAATTCGCCACTGGCGCCCTGTGCTCTTCACAGATGAAAGCAGGTTCACATGTGACAGACGTGACAGTCTGGAGACGCCGTGGAGAACGTTCTGCTGCCTGCAACATCCTCCAGCATGACCGGTTTGGCGGTGGGTCAGTCATGGTGTGGGGTGGCTCTGGCGAGCCTCCATGTGCTCGCCAGAGGTAGCCTGACTGCCATTAGGTACCGAGATGAGATCCTCAGACCCCTTGTGAGCCCATATGCTGGTGCGGTTGGCCCTGGGTTCTTTCTAATGCAAGACATGCTAGACTCATGTGGCTGGAGTGTGTCAGCAGTTCTGCAAGAGGAAGGCATTGATGCTATGGACTGGCCCGCCCGTTCCCCAGACCTGAATCCAATTGAGCACATCTGGGACAACATGTCTCGCTCCATCCACCAACGCCACGTTGCACCACAGACTGTCCAGGAGTTGGCGGATGCTTTAGTCCAGGTCTGGGAGGAGATCCCTCAGGAGCATGCCCAGGCGTTGTAGGGAGGTCATACAGGCACGTGGAGGCCACCACACACACTATGAGCCTCATTTTGACTTGTTTTAAGGACATTACATCAAAGTTGGATCAGCCTGTAGTGTGGTTTTCCACTTTAATTTTGAGTGTGACTCCAAATCCAGACCTCCATGGGTTGATAATCTGATTTCCATTGATAATTTTTGTGTGATTTTGTAGTCAGCACATTCAACTATGTAAAGAAAAAAGTATTTAATAAGAATGTTTCATTCATTCAGATCTAGGATGTGTTATTTTAGTGTTCCCTTTATTTTTTTGAGCAGTGTGTATATATATATAACCATTAATTCTTGAAGAATATTATTTCTAAATGCTTCATGAGCTTAGTTAAACTGTCACACTCCAAGAGAACCCAAAATATGCTTGTTTTTCTCCAATGTTTGTAAACATTGTAAATGTAAACAAACACTGTATACCCTCATAACATGGTTAAAACAATAATTTTGATATCATGTATGGTCAGTCCTTGCATCCATAACTCTGTCTAATAATCTGAGAGTGGTTACTTTTCTCCAGGCTCATCCCTCGGGGTGACCGTGGGATGATTATTTATTTATTATTTCTTAATCTGTGGATTTGCCCTTTAAACAGCTGCATATTATCAAGATGTCACTGTCACCAACAAAAAGGTAAACAATAGGCCTACAGTGCCTTGCAAAAGTCTTCACTCCATTGGCGTTTATCCTATTTTGCTGCATTACAACCAGTAATTTAAATAGATTTTTATTTGGATTTCATGTAATGGACACACACAAAATAGTCCAAATTGGTGAAGTGAAATGAAAAAAATTACTTGTTACAAAGAATTAAAAAATAATAATAAATGGAAAAGTGGTGCGTGCATATGTATTCATCCCCTTTGCTATGAAGCCCCTAAATAAGATCTGGTGCCACCAATTACCTTCAGAAGTCACATAATGAATTAAATAAAGTCCACCTCAGTGCAATATGATCTGTCACATGATCTCAGTATATATATACACCTGTTCTGAAAGGCCCCAGAGTCTGCAACACCACTAATCAAGGGGGACCACCAAGCAAGCGGCACTATGAAGACCAACAAGCTCTCCAAACAGGTCAGGGACAAAGTTGTGGAGAAGTACAGATCAGGGTTGGGTTATTAAAAAATATCCGAAACTTTGAACATCCCATTAAATCCATTATTAAAAAATGGAAAGAATATGGCACCACAACAGACCTGCCAAGAGAGGGCCGACCAAACATGTTTGGTGTTCGCCAAAAGGCATGTGGGTCGACTCCCCAAACATATGGAAGAAGGTACTCTGGTCAGAGGAGACTAAAATTTAGCTTTTTGGCCATCAAGGAAATTGCTATGTCTGGCGCAAACCCAACACCTCCCATCACCCCGAGAACACCATCCCTACAGTGAAGCATGATGGTGGCAGCATCATGCTGTGGGGATGTTTTTCATCGGCAGGTACTGGTGGATGGTGCTAAATACAGGGAAATTCTTGAGGGAAACCTGTTTCAGTCTTCCAGAGATTTGAGACTGGGAACGAGGTTCTCCTTCCAGCAGTACAATGACCCTAAGCAAACTGCTAAAGCAACACTCGAGTGGTTTAAGGGGAAACATTTAAATGTCTTGGAATGGCCTAGTCAAAGCCCTGACCTCAATCCAATTGAGAATCTGTAGTGTGACTTAAAGATTGCTGTACACAAGTGGAACCCATCCAACTTGAAGGAGCTGGAGCAACTTTGCCTTGAAGAATGGGCAAAAATCCCAGTGGCGTGATGTGCCAAGCTTATAGAGACACACCCCAAGAGACTTGCAGCTGTAATTGCTGCAAAAGGTGGCTCTACAAAGTATTGACTTTGTCTTATTTCTTGTTTGTTTCACAAGAAAAATGATTTAGCATCTTCAAAGTGGTAGGCATGTTGTGTAAATCAAATGATACAAACCCCCCAAAAAATCTATTTTAATTCCAAGTTGTAAGGCAACAAAATAGGAAAAAGCCAAGGGGGGTGAAATTCTTTCGCAAGGCCTTTGCCCTCCCAGTCACGTGAAACCCATAGATTAGAGCATTATGCATTTATTTTAATTGACTGATTTCCTTTTATGAACTGTTACTCAGTAAAATGATTGCATGAATATTTTTGTTCAGTATACATTTTTTTTTTTTTTAGCAGACGCTCTTATCCAGAGCAACATACAATAATGACTGCATACCTTTTTGCATACTGGTCCCCTGTGAGCAGTGAACCCACAACACTGGCATTGCAAGGATCAATGCCAATGCTCTACCAACTGAGCCACACAGGACATTATAAACAAGGTAGTGCTACTCTATCTAGCAGAATAGTGTAGCAGACAAGCGATTGCTAACTAACTGTAAGCAATTTTAGCTAGCTGGATAATCATGTTGCACTAACTGTGAGGCGAAATTATTTATTTATTTAACGTTAAATTCCGAAAAATCTGTTTGCTAGCAAACTCGACAGTGTCTCCAAATCTGCTACTGTAGGTGTCTCCAACAATGATTACTTTTGACATCTCCCATTTCCAAGCGTGTTGTTCCATTTTAAAGAAAAGACCGGGCAGGCTTCCAACTGTCTTGTTTTGTAGTCCATTTTAGTTCAAGCTTTTAGATTGGCCAAGGCTTCAGCCACAAAGAGCAATTTGGATGTCAAGAAGTGCCAAAAAATAACATTCAGGCACATATGATTCACCTCCTCACACAAACATATCCTTTGAGTTGTTGTCACATTAGTCCAGAGCAGCTGTGTCAGAATGCATTGAAACCAATCTCTCGGTGTGTAACGATCATGCATGGTTGAGTTGATGAGTCAATGAGCTGATGATGTCTCAGTCCCCCAACACTTCCTCCTCCAGGTCCCATTTCTCCAACCTCTACTCAGATCATTCAGCTCATTGCTAACTTGTCATCATATGAGTCAATTATTTTGTGGGTAGCTATAGACATATAGCTATATCCTGACAATGGTTTTTCTTCTCCCAGATTGGTCATTCACACAGAGCCAGTTAATTCATGAGAGAGTGGGGCAGTAGACCGCTGCACTGAAATGATGTGACTGGCATTAGTCTTCTGTATAGACGGACAACATTAATCTGTTTAAATCTTGATATGTCCATGTTTAATTGTGGATTTTTTTTATTACTGGTGTGGGTGAAGAGAGATGGCCTCTAATCAACTTATAGTTTTCAGTTGAATGCCTTGCTGCACTCCCATTAAGACAGCAGTACTAGCCTAAGGACCTAAAACCCACACAACAGAGAACAAAGGGAGGAAATTCTGCTATTAGTGCAGCGTTTGCCAGTTCTGTAGTACATTATGAGAACTTGGTTGCTATTCTATGGAGCAGTGTGATTAAACAAACACACTTACAAAGTATTACCATTATTGGCTTTTATTGAAAGCCAATTACAACATGACTATGAATTATGCTTGCTTCATGAATTTTAAGGATTTCCATTTGCTACATGCATTTTGAATGCAAGTGAATGCCTATTATATGATTTTTAGTGTTCTGTATTTTCTAATTGTTGTTTCCACACTTTGACACAGTGATAGCTATTATTGCACCACCATGAAGGCAAGTTTCCCATGTAAGAAAATCAAACAATTTGACAACTGCAATAGCAACAGGCTTCATTTAATTTGAAACCAATAGGTTTAAAACCAACGAGACAATATTTCCATTTTGCGGTTAATTGTGTTTCAAACCATCAATATACTACTAGCCTACACATCTTCTCTCGTGTACAGATAGATTCTTAGAACAGCTAGCGATGTCTTTAGCGCCAAGTCCAGATTGAAAGGCTCAAGTGAATATGTGATGATCAAACGATCTCCAGCACACGAAGACGGAACACTCCAGGACACAGCTGGATAGCATATGGCTGTGAGCCTGGAGGTGGAGATGTTTAACCATGCAGACCTGCTATTACATCCTTCTGTTGCTATCTGGGAGGACAGTCGAACAGTCTACTCAGCAGAAAGACATGGCTCTAGTAATACATCATCACAAGGAGATACATTTTGAATCCAGCTCATGTTGTACCTCTCTAGCTTTAACTGGTGTACACACTTTAGCCATGTGCCAAAGCTGTTATGTTCTAAGATAAGGACAGGCATTTCCTGTCCTTACCTGTGAAACATAACACTTTTCCTTTGGTAGTTAAAATCAGTAAAGCTGCAATGGTATGAAAGGAAAGGAGAATTGTCTTACTTGTGCATTTCTTCAGCCCGGAACCTTTCTTCAAAGCGTGTCGGCTCAGCTTGCAAGCGAAGTTGTTCTCCCAGAACTCAGCAAACCAGATATTTCTCCTGTTGTTCTCCAGTGTGCGGCTGATGAAGTAACGATCAAACCCTGGAAGAGATTGATCAGATTGTCATTGAAGTGCACTGGCTCTGGCAACAGTGTCAGTGCTAACATGGATATTGACATGTGGGGGAATGTAGTGACATGCTCTGTAATGATGCGTTTGGGTAACTCTTTAAAGTACATTTTCTGACAGGGTGAGCATTGCTTTAACAGTGAATGTATTGATAATGGCTGATTGTGTTATAGACCAGAGTTTTGGCTTGGCTGGCAGACTGAGTGGGTAATGACACACACACTTAGCACTTTTTTTCCTATCTAGAACCTAAAAGAGTTCTTCGGCCGTCCCCACAGGAGAACCCTTATTGGTTCCAGGTAAAACTCTTTTGGGTTCCATGTAGAACCATTTCTACGGAGGGTTCTACATGGAACCCAAAAGGATTATCCTATGGGGACACCCGAATAACCCTTTTTTCTAAGAGTGTGGGACAGTAAATGCCTTATCTTTTACAATAGCTTATCAGGACTTGGAAGTGCTCTGTGTTAACAGGAACAAGATCTCTTGATATTTAAAGCAGGAGTACTTAGTTGCTACAGTACACTACCAATTTCTTGACTTATACATTTATATATACACCCATTGATTCTTAAAGAATATAACTTATAAATGCCTGATGAGCTCAGTTCAAACTGTTGTACCCCATCAGAACCCAAAATGTAAACGTGTTTTAATCCAATGTTTCTAAACAATTCAAATCTAAACAAACACTCTATAGCCTCAAAACATGGTTCAACTATACATTTGATATCATGGATGGTCATTCCTTGCGTCCATAGCTCTGTCTATGAATTTGAGAGTGGTTACATTTCTCCAGCCCCATCCCTGAGCTTTTTAGCGAAACAGGGGCAGGGATCTGCTTTGTTATTGTTTCAGTTAAGGATTCTAGCTCTACCAGAGATATCTCTATGTGAAGGGGAATAGCTGCTGACACAATAACGCACTACTGACCCATGTCTAAGTTTTGTAAACAAAATGTCATGTTTTCCAATATTCTGTAATATAATCTACAATGGCATTACTTATCTCAATCACTTTATCCTTGTACAGATCTACCAATGAATCAATCAATCGGTCAATCTTAAATTGATCCCTGCAACCTAAAACATTTATTGGTCCCGTCTATCTCCCCACCAATCAATGAATTAATCAAGCAATCAATCAATCAATTAGCCAATTACAAAGTTGATCACAGCAACCGAGAATATTTCTCTGTTCCCCCTCACCTCTGATGGACTGGCGTTTGGGCAGGATGGTGACAGCTCCCTCTGCCATCTCCTCTTGGTGTAACACTGGGGATATCTTTGAGCCCCAGCTGTCTGAGCCCACCCAGATGAAATGGCCAGTCTGGTTGGCCTTCTTGGCTGCTTGGAGTAGCCGCCTGGCACAAGTGGATAAACACATTTAGCTACGAATAATGTATTTGATATTTTGGTAACACTTTCTATGAGCTAACTGTATGAGCAGTACTGCAAAATAACTGCACAATAGTCACTGATATACTGTAGTACACAGCGTTCATGATTCAACTTGAAGGTACAAACTCATTTGGATTCCATTGTATTGGTCTGGCTGGCCTGCACTTTAACAAAGTGATGTGTATGGTCTGGTGTGTTGTATACCCAGAGAAATCATCCACATTTTCTACGAACTAATGTTAACAATAGATCAACAGCAAATATTTTCTCCAGGTTTTTAGTTTGTCACCTTAGTTTGCTAAAGCAAGATGATTGCACAGCGGCAGGTAACTTTCACTAATGTCAGGACAACAGAGGGCTAAATGAATAAGATTATTCCCAAATGTATCCAGTGTCACTAAGATAAAGTAAGGAAGCATATGTGACACGATTCGGGAAACTAGGCGTATGTCGCAAGTCACGACTTCACATACAAATATTTTTTCATCAAACTACGTTTTTTTGGCAGGAATGCCTTCTCGAACATGTGGACTTTCATGTGCATTAATATCAAACTTGTATGTCATATGTAAATAAGAATAAAATTGTTATATTACGAGCCTAGTTGGTTTAGCCACAGAAAAAGTCAGCAACCTCCCGCTAGCCATGATTGGCTGAGATAATGAGGGGGCTGGACATGCCGAGAGATGAGTTTGGATTGGTCGGTGTTGCATCTTGTTTCTATAAAATGAGCTGCTCATACTGCAGCATGGATAACTGAAAATATGTTGCTACTGCTCTCAATAACATTGTTGCCCTGAATTTATCAGGCGCTATCGCCAAAGGTCAGTGGGAAAAAGTTGTGATGGACAACTTTCTGAACGACGATCGTGCCATGCAATGCTGACTCTCTCATTTCATGACATGTTTTGAAATAAGTGGAACACAACGGGCCAAACAAAAGTTACTTGCATAACAATCTAAAGCTTGCTGTTAGCTAGCCAGTTGGAGTTTGATGGCTGGCTTGCTAACTAACAGTGAACCTAAAGTTATTTGGTTAACTTTAGCTTGCTATAACAATCGGTTTGTTTGGCCTGCTAACATTCATTTGTGTATGAAGCGTGTGTAACGTTATTGATGTTTTCTATGAATGCCATTTCGCATTGCTAGTTATAGCCTAATCTTAGCTAACTAACATTGAACTTATCGGTTAACTTTAGTTAGCTATGACAATCGGTTTGTATTGGTAGTTAAAGCTTGCTGTTAGCTAGCCAGCTGACGTTAGATGGCTGGCTAGCTACAGTAGCTAAAATTACGTGTATGAACTGTGTGTAGTGATGTTATCTCAGAATGCCATTTTGCATCTATTGTATAATAATGCTAAAATATTTGTATCTGGAATGTCCTTCAGCATTAATCAGTAGAGCACGCCTGACTCTAATCCACCAGTCAGTCAGTGATCAAAAAGAGAGCTGGCCCAAGCAAAGGCAGCAGCGCAGTCATCAACTACACGCACCGTTTCTTCAACTATGGAGTTGGAAAAACACATGTGGACCTGAATTGTGATAACTGCAATGGCCAAAACAAGAATAAGTTTGTGCTCTGGTATTCCCTTGTTCATGCGTGGATTTGGACGGACCAGTCATCAGTACTATCTGCAGTATTCACATGACTCTCTTCTAACACACACGTTGCTTCCTTTTCTTTATCCTGCTGCTCAGCCACTTTACCCCTGATTGTGTGCATATAACTACCTTGTCTATCACTGTCGTTATTGTTCTTGTACATACTGTATATTTGATTTATATTGACACTATCTATTTCTGATGTTACTACTATGCAAGTGTAACCGATGTGAAATGGCTAGCTAGGTAGCGGTGGTGCGCGCTAGCAGCCTTTCAGTCGGTGACGTCACTTGCTCTGAAACCTTGAAGTAGTGGTTCCCCTTGCTCTGCAAGGGCCGTGGCTCTTGTGGAGCGATGGGTAACGATGCTTCGTGGGTGACTGTTGTTGATGTGTGCAGAGGGTCCCTGGTTCGCGCCCGGGTCAAGGCGAGGGGACGGACGTAAAGTTAAACTGTTACACAAGTAACCCTTTGGCTGTACCGTTTACACCTTCCGGAGAGACTATCGACTTAGCAAAATATTGATATATAAAATGAATATTGATATGTGTGGTCCTAACATGATTTTGTGACATACGCAACAATATTATGTGACCGTATCAGGTGTCCACCGCTTAAATATATGGTGCATGCATTTGTTTATGTATATGTGCACCTTACTCAGGTTGCATGGCCTTATCACATAGTATTCCATACTTAAGTGAATGTGTAACAGTATGTGAAGGCATTTGGGCAGTGATGTAGAAATAGTTTAAAGTACTACTTAAGTCGTTTTTTTGTGGTATCTGCACATGACTTTACTATCTATATTTTTGGCAACTTTTAGTCCACTACATTTGAAAAGAAAATGTACTTTTTACTCCATACATTTTCCTTGACACCCAAAAGGACTCCTTACAATTTGAATGCTTAACAGGACTGGAAAATGGTCCAGTTCACACACTTATCAAGAGAACATCCCTGGTTATCCATCAACAATTTAAAAAAATAGTGCCGTCTGGTTTGCTTAATATACGGAAGTTGAAATGATTTATACTTAAGTACATTGTACCCCTGGCTATTTAAAAAAAGATATATATATAATTGTGCCGTCTGGTTTAATAAGGAATTTGAAATGCATACTTTTACTCAAGTATGAGAATTTAGTACTTTTTCCACCACTGGATGTGGGTTATAGCATTTCTTTCACATGACCCATCAATTAAGACAAGTGTATCTGGGTAAGCGTTATCTATTTATAAAATATTTTTATCTGGACACTTTCTGTTTACCTGGAATATTTCCTTATTGTAGGCTACTACCACGTGTAGTCTTTAGCACATCACCTCATGTGAATCCTTAAAGAGATGGGTGGGGCTGGTTTAAGAGGGCGTGAACAATGCTGAATGGGTGTAGACAAAGGAGAGCTCTAGTAGATACCAGAACATTCACTTGCCCTTTTCTCAAAAGTGAGTTTACAAGTGTATCAACTTTCAAAGCAGAATTACTTTCCCATTGTTCCTCAAAAATGCGGTGTATGATATACCATTTTGTGGCTCTGAGTCTCTACTTTTATCCAATGCAAAAAAAACGATTCTAATTTTGCTACATAAGACCGAATCCAGGTGGTAAGTCACATATTAACATGAGTTACCGATAGAGCCTAAAAGGGATAATTATGATAGCGCTTGACCAATAACATTTTAAAGTAATTCTACAGTGCATCATTTAAATGTCAAGCTTTCTGCCGATTGACTCTTCTCCCTTTAATTAACAATCTTCCATTCATGTTTCTTAAAATTATTATTTTAGTATATTTCATATTCAACATGTCAATGCTATGATAATACCCTTACCTAATATCATCCTCATTGGCAAAAATGATGACCACCCTTGCGTTTGGGTTTTCTCTTAGTCGGCGGATGACCTTGCCAAACTCTCCAGGCGTTGGCTCACGGGGAATCTTGACCGACTGAGAGATACACACACCTCCTACAACAGAGACAGAGGAAACACACAGCAGTTGAGTGGCAGTTTAAGTTTAAGTCCAGGATTGGTAGGTTCACATTTTACAGATGCTCAACTTGAGCTATCAGTAGATCACCAATAAGCGCAGAGCTCCCAACAACGTTCTTCCCTGAGGTTTGTGACTGAGCATGAATCCTTTGGCTTCACTCTTAAGGGGGCAATCTGCATTTGCAACATCCATGGACTTTTCAATGAATGCTATATAGCCATTAATTCTTGAAGAATATAACTTTTAAATGCCTCATGAGCTTAGGTCAACTAAAACCCATCAGAAGCAAAAATATAATCCAAACACTGTATAGCCTTGAAGTTTATTTTGACAATGACATTGCACATTAATAAACATTTCAGTAAAAGTGCAGGATTTAGCCAGCCAACAAATTTTCGACTGCAGTCCCGGGCAGGTTATTAAAAACTCATAAAATTACAATGCAGACAATAAGCAAACACAGAACAACATGGGGGCGGCAGGTAGCCTAGTGGTTAAAGCGTTGGGCCAGAAACCAAAAGGTTGCTGGATCGAATCCCTGAGCTGATAAGGTAGAAATCTGTAATTCTACCCTGAACAAGGCAGTTAACCACTGTTCCCCAGTAGGCTGTCACTGGAAATAATAATTTTTTCTTAACTGACTTGTCTAGATAAAATATGACAAGCAACACATACAGAGCAATAACACAAAAAGCAAACAACTTGGAAAGTGGCTATACACAGCTAGAGATTGTGTTGACACACATGATTGTTCTTTAGGTTATGTGCGGTAGGTGGCACAGTTGCATGTGTCTAAACGCAGTGTATTCCAGACATGGGAAGCTCTTTTGCTGCCTCTGTAGTCAAACAATTCTGTACATGGGATGCAGTTTTGCTGCCCCTGTAGTCAAACAATTCTGGATCAGAAATGAGCTAGTTTGAAGTTTGTTATTTGAGTTACCTTTTCCAACTGATTTTTGAAAGAGATTGGAATCAGAAGATGGTTAAAACTATCGTTTTGATCTCATGAATGGTCAGTCCTTACATATATTGCTCTGTCTATAAATTCGAGAGTGGTTATATTTCACCAGCCCCATCCCTCGGTTGTTTACAAAAACAGTGGTGGGGTGCTCTTTGGGGTTGTTTGACCTGCAGATTACCCCTTTAATAAGGGCCTTTAAATCCACCTGCTGTGACTCTTATGGAACTGCCCAGTGGGGGGTAGACAGGAAATCTAATGCAGCGGACATCACTTGAACCAGGTTCATTCTGAAAATGTCCTTACCAAGGATAACTTTTATCCAGACACTGCGAGGAGAACAGAGACTGCTGAGGGGAGGACGGCTCGTTATAATGGCTCGAACGGAGCAAATGAAATGGCATCAAACACGTGTTTGATGTACAGTATTCGATACCATTCCGCTCCAGCCATTGACACGAGCCCGTCCTCCCCAATTAAGGTGCCACCAACCTTGGTGGGTAAGAATATCTTTCTCACTAGCCATGTTGGTGGGTGGTCAATTTACAGAGCTCTACAGTGCGAGCATTACATTCGCAAAAAAAAAAAAAAGTATAAGCACATTCGAGTTAGAGTTAGAAAAATGCTGCTGTTGCTGTTTTCAAAGTATTTCTCCTGTTTTGTTTCAAAGCTGTTAATTGCACAAATAAATACTAATCCTATTTCCCACCTCACGTGGTAGAGGAGCTGAGCTCACTGAGTGAAGTGCTGATAGATACATTTTTGGAGGCACTGCGCACAGACAAAGTTGGTCAAATTTACTCGAAAGTCTACAAAGTGAGACTTTGTCCTCGTGTTTCTTGGTTATTTACATTGTTTTGTTCACAAGGTTGGCTGTTTTTAAATGGAAGTTTGAGTCTGCTGCTTCAACTGATAGCAAAGAGATACGCTAGTCAGATCCCAAATCTCACACATAAGTGACAGGACTCGAGTGGCCCCGTTACCATGGTAAACTCTTGCCCTTAAAAGGGGCAGCTGAACATTTTCTCTGCCCCTTTTTTTCAATTTTCACCTAAAATGACATACTCAAATCTAACTGCCTGTAGCTCAGGACCTGAAGCAAGGATGTGCATATTCTTGATACCATTTGAAAGGAAACTCTTTGAAGTTTGTGGAAATGTGAAATGAATGTAGGAGAATATAACACATTAGATCTGGTGAAAGATAATGCAAAGAAAAAAGCATGTGTTTTTTGTATAATTTTTTTTTACCATCTTTGAAATGCAAGAGAAAGGCCATAATGTATTATTCCAGCCCAGGCGCAATTTAGATTTTGGCCACTAGATGGCAGCAGCGTATGTGCAAAGTTTTAGACAGATCCAATGAACCATTGCATTTCAGTTCATGTTGTATCAAGACTGCCCAAATGTGCCTAATTGGTTTATTAAAACATTCAAGAAACTGTGCACTCTCATAACTGTACACTCTCCTCAAACAATAGCATGGTATTATTTCACCGTAATAGCTACTGTAAATTGGACAGTGCAGTTAGATTAACAAGAATTTAAGGTTTCTGACTATCAGATGTGTCTATGTCCTGGGAAATGTTCTTGTTACTGACAACCTCATGCTGATCGCATTAGCTTACGTTAGCTCAATCGTCCCGTGGGGGACCCACTGATCCTGTAGAGGATATAAGTAGAGTCGATTTTCGTGGCCCCCATAAAAATCTGTTAGTTTAAGCTAGAGATATTTTTTGCGTTATAGATGCATCTCAATCCACCGCAACTGCCGATGTTGCACTTTCGTATCAGCAATGGAAGGTGACAGAGCTAGAGCTGAAAGGTGACAGAGCTAGAGCTGAAAGGTGACAGAGCTAGATCGGTGATTGTCAGACCATGAGACATCCCGAAAATCGGTCTTCTCAGAAAATGTTCTGTAGCATCAGAACGGTTTGGCCTAAAAAACTATTATGACCCCTCTATGGAAAGATGAGACTCCCACGAATACGATGGTGTTCTTCAATTTGAGACTTGTCTGAAGTCGGTACAGTCGATCTGCTATCTTCTGTCTGTAGCGCCCGGACAGTTTGGGCTACACACTGTGAAGAGGTAAGTCGGTTGTTTTGCTCTAGGACGCCCACATCTGAACGTCCCCAGGTACCAGCTGAGTCTTTTTTATTGAAGTAATGTATATAGGGAGATTGTTTAGTGCCAAAAAGTAACTCCAAGTCAATCACACTTCTGTGAACTCAAACTGTCCACTTAGGAAGCAACACTGACAATACATTTCACATGCTGTTGTGCAAATGGAATAGACAAAAGGTGGAAATTATAGGCAATTAGCAAGACACCCCCAATAAAGGAGTGGTTCTGCAGGTGGTGACCACAGACCACTTCTCAGTTCCTATGCTTCCTGGCTGATGTTTTGGTCACTTTTGAATGCTGGCGGTGCTTTCACTCTAGTGGTAGCATGAGACGGAGTCTACAACCCACACAAGTGGCTCAGGTAGTGCAGCTCATCCAGGATGGCACATCAATGCGAGCTGTGGCAAGAAGGTTTGCTGTGTCTGTCAGCGTAGTGTCCAAAGCATGGAGGCGCTACCAGGAGACAGGCCAGTACATCAGGAGACGTGGAGGGCAACAACCCAGCAGCAGGACCACTACCTCCGCCTTTGTGCAAGGAGGAGCACTGCCAGAGCCCTGCAAAATGACCTCCAGCAGGCCACAAATGCAGGCCACAAATGTGCACATAATCAAAAAAATATATATATATTTGTGATTAAGAGCATATTATTTGTATTTATTATGGATCCTCATTAGCTGTTGCCAAGGCAGCAGCTACTTTTCCTGCGTACCAGCAAAATTAAGGCAGTTAATACAATTTTAATGCGACATTACAATACGTTCACAGATTATTGTGGCCTCAAGTAAGCTTATGATGTTACTTTACAGGCTAGGGTAGCGTACTGTAGATCACATAGACAACTGTACCTGGAAGGTTACTCTGAACCATAAATTAAACTGACCAGAGCCTTTGGACTCTGTGCACACCACTAGAGGAGTGGCCCAAACCTGACAGACTGAGAAAATATCCTGCATAAGGGGACCAAGTTGTGTTGGGTGGCAGAGGTTTCAAGCAAAACAGTTGACTTCCTGATGACCTCAATCAAAACCTCAAATAGGCAGAGCTGCCTTGGCAGACTGCCTGTCCCCTGTGCAGTATTATGCAATCTATGTGCACAACAAGCCTTTAGAATGGGAGAGCTGGGAATTCTTCAAATGTTTTGTTGTTTGATTATATTTGTTGCCATATTAGTACACTTTCAGAAAATATGGTTCCAAAAGGATTCTTCGGCTGTACCCATACGACAACCCTTGTTGGTTCCAGGTACAACCATTTTTGCTTTCAGGTAGAAGCCTTTTGGGTTCCATGTAGAACCGTCTGTGGAAAGGGTTCTACCTGGAACCCAAAATGGTTTTACCTGGAACCAAAAAGGGTTATCCTATGGGGACGGCGAAAGAACCCTTTTAGGTTCCAGATAGCACTTTTTTTTAACAGTGTACAGTATATAGACAATGTCTGCCATATTTTCAATAACTTACAGACAAGCCGATATGTAAATCTGCCATTTTCTTTAATCTCACATCAGGCTTGATATAAAACTAAAGTAGTAGAAAACTAGCTGCATGTTTAAAGCAAAACAAAACTCACATATAACTGACTATGTATCAAGCAGAGCTCCCTTTGACTACTTTCTCTCAAGCAAGCTGATAGGGTCACGGACCATATGGAAACCTAGGTCATTGATGCACCACAATACAATGTTTGCTTGTTGAGCTCAAGTCTAGGTGTTTTCTAGCAAACATGTCTCAGGAACTGCCAGGTATGCTTGTTTGTTCTGTAGATTGAGAGCCAAGCATTTAGGGGATTGAGTCATTTAAAAACGGTATTATGTGTCACGCCCTGATCTGTTTCACCTGTCCTTGTGCTTGTATCCACCTCCTCCAGGTGTCGCCCATCTTCCCCAATTATCCTCTGGGTATTTATACTTGGGTTCTGTCTGTGCCAGTTCGGTTTGTTTGGTCAAGCTTACCAGCGTTTGTTCTGTAAGCGCCTATCTTTTCCCAGCCTCTCTTTTTCTTGTTCTCCTGGAACCCTTGCCTGTTCTGACCCTGTACCCGCCCACCTGACCACTGCCTGTCCCTGAATCTGCCTGCCGCCCTGAAACTTTGCTCCTACTCTGGATTATCGACCACTGCCTGCCTTGACTTGTCATTTGCCTGCCCGTTACAATAAACATTTACAGTTGAAGTCGGAAGATAACATAAACTGAGTTTAAATGTATTTGGCTAAGGTGTTTCACAATTCCTGACATTTAATCCTGGTAAAAATTCCCTGTCTTAGGTCAGTTAGTATCACCACTTTATTTTAAGAATGTGAATAATATAATTATTTATTCCAGCTTTAATTTCTTTCATCACATTCCTAGTGAGTCAGAAGTTTACATACACTCAATTAATATTTGGTAGCATTGCCTTTCAATGGTTTAACTTGGGTCAAACGTTCCGGGTAGCCTTCCACAAGCTTCCCACAATAAGTTGGGTGAATTTTGGCCCATTCCTCCTGACAGAGCTGGTGTAACTGAGTCAGGTATGTAGGCCTCCTTGCTCACACACGCGTTTTTAGTTCTGCCCACAAATTTTCTATAGCATTGAGGTCAAGGCTTTGTGATGGCCACTCCAATACCTTGACTTTGTTGCCCTTAAGCCATTTTGCCACAACTTTGGAAGTATGCTTAGGGTCATTGCCCATTTGGAAGACCCATTTAGACCAAGCTTTAACTTCGTGACTGATGTCTTGAGATGTTGCTTCAATATATCCACATCATTTTCCTCCCTCATGATGCCATCTATTTTGTAAAGTGCATCAGTCCCTCCTGCAGCAAAGCACCCCCACAACATGATGCTTCACGGTGTGCAACCCTGTGCTTCACCCTGTGCTTCCCTGTGCTTCACGGTTGGGATGGTGTTCTTCAGTTTGCAAGCTCCCCCTTTTTCCTCCAAACATAACAATGGTCATTATGGCCAAACAGTTCTATTTTTGTTTCATCAGACCAGAGGACATTTCTCCAAAAAGTACAATATTTGTCCCCATGTGCAGTTGCAAACTGTAGTCTGGCTTTTTTATGGCGGTTTACGAGCAGTGGCTTCTTCCTTGCTGAGCAGCCTTTCAGGTCGATATAAGACTCTTTTTACTGTGGATATAGATACTTTTGTACCCGTTTCCTCCAGCATCTTCACAAGGTCCTTTGCTGTTGTTCTGGGATTGATTTGCACTTTTCGCACCAATGTACGTTCATCTCTAGGAAACAGAACGCGTCTCCTTCCTGAGCGGTATGGCGGCTGCGTGGTCCCACAGTATTTACACTTCCGTAATATTGTTTGTACAGATGAACATGGTACCTTCAGGCGTTTGGAAATTGCTCCCAAAGGATGAATCAGACTTGTGTCTACAATTTTTTTCTGGGGTCTTGGCTGATGTCTTTTGATTTTCCCATGATGTCAAGGAAAGAGGCACCGAGTTTGAAAGTAGGCCTTGAAATACATCCACAGGTACACCTCCAAATGAGTCAAATGATGTCAATTAGCCTATCAGAAGCTTCTGAAGCCATGACATAATTTTCTGGAATGTTCCTAGCTGTTTAAAGGCACAGTCAACTTAGTGTATGTAAACTTCTGACCCACTGGAATTGTGATACAGTGAATTATAAGTGAAATAATCTGTCTGTAAACAATTGTTGGAAAATGTACGTGTCATGCACAAATTAGATGTCCTAAACGACTTGCCAAAACTGTAGTTTGTTAACAATAAATTTGTGGAGAGGTTGAAAAACGAGTTAATGACTCCAACCTAAGTGTATGTAAACTTCCGACTTCAACTGTACTTCACACAGTCTGCACTTGGGTCTTACTTGATACCTGATAATTATGTGTGTGAATAGGACAACCCATGCCAGTTAAATCTAGACAGCCTATAAATGCCCCTCCTTGGGAAAGCATTTTGAACAGGTTTGACCTGTCCTTCCAGAAAAATGGACTGTCATTTCTTTCTACTGGTGTTATTTAAAAGGCAGAGGAAACGGACTGGGGTGCCATATGGAGGAGACTTCTAGGATCCCGCTGTCAGGCACTCTAGTAAGTCACTCCTCTGCCTTCGTATGTCACTGTGGATACGGAGTCATCCAGAATGATAAGGTGTCTGCAAGTAGTCAGGAAGTACTGGGCCTTGCTGGGCCAATGAAACTGTGCTAGGCAAATCACGATCACATTCACTGTCTTGGTCAGAACCAAAATAATACAAATTACATGTTCTTCTTCTACCTTTGGACTGCGTGTGCTTTTAGTTTTCCTATGGTATAATATTGTATTAACATTTCAAAATAAGTTGTTTTTTATTAATTCAGCTGTTTGTTCTCTATTTACTGTTTTCTCTCTAGACATACAGTATCTAGAAAAAAATCTATGAAGTGTAATTTATTATGATTCAGGTTTGGAATAAGGTTGATAGCAGACAGCTTGTTTGATGCAGGGAAAGGCATGACTCATTATTCAAATGATCTGAGGTCAATTAGGTCACATATACTCCCTCTCCGGCGCTCGAGTTCGCCAGTCTGCTTCATTATTACGCATACCTGTCACCATCGTTACGCGCACCAGCACCTCATCAGAGTCACCTTCCTGATTACCTTCCCCTATATCCCTCACTCCCCTTTGTTCTTTCCCTAGGCGTTATTGACTCTGTTTCAGTTTCATGTCTGTACTTTTCCTGTTTCTTGTTTTGGATCATGTTCTATTTCTTTATTCATTTATTCACTCCCTGTACTTGCTTCCCGACTCCCAGCGTACATGTTACACAAACCAACTGTTCCTCATGTTTGTTTAACAATTCTTAATGTTTATGGACTTCTAATGAGAAGGCTTTCAGTTGAGCAGGAAGGAAAATGCAGTTGCAACGGAAAACCTCTTAACAGAAGAAAATGCTGTACCCCCAGCTACTGTATGAATCAAGAATTTATTCCAGACTCTTTAACCCTTATAACTGACATGCCACAAGCAGAATTTCCCAATATTAGGGAGACCCGTTGCTCGGGAAGCAGAGTGGCTTCAGAAGAGGAAAAGCCAAGCCCTTAAGTTGCCAGGCCCCCCAGAAAACTGAAATCACCAATGCACAGATATAGGCCTACAACAAATAGGCCCACAACATTCTACCCATTCATTACGCAGAGTGGTACAAGTTCTAATCAAACAGAAGAGATTTGCATAAAAAGACTGCATAAAAGCGCTGTGAAAAGAGCTGGAATGGAACAATTAGGGCATCTGACGACTGAAGTCATACATAAATAGTTTTATGATGAAATACCATCTTAAATAAGCATGCCCCGTTCAAAAAAAATTGAACTAGGAATAGATATAGTCCTTGGTTCACTCCAGACCTGTCTGCCCTTGACCAGCACAAAAACATCCTGTTGCGTTCTGCATTAGCATCGAATAGCCCCCGTGATATGCAACTTTTCAGGGAAGTTAGGAACAAATATACACAGGCAGTTAGGAAAGCTTAGGCTAGCTTTTTCAAACAGAAATTTGCATCCTGTAGTACTAACTCAAAAAAGTTCCTGGACACTGTAAAGTCCATGGAGAATAAGAGCACCTCCTCCCAGCTGCCCACTGCTCTGAGGCTAGGAAACACTGTCACCACCGATAAATCCACTATAATTGAGAATTTCAATAAGCATTTCTCTACGGCTGGCCATGCTTTCCACCTGGCTACCCCTACCCCAGTCAACTGCCCGGCACTCTCCACAGCAACCCACCAAAGCCCCCACCATTTCTCCTTCACCCAAATCCAGATCGCTTATGTTCTGAAAGAGCTGCAAAATCTGGACCCCTACATTTCAGCCAGGCTGGACAATCTGGACCCTCTCTTTCTAAAATTATCTGCCGAAATTGTTGCAACCCCTATGACTAGCCTGTTCAACCTCTCTTCCGTATCGTCTGAGATTCCCAAAGATTGGAAAGCTGCCACGGTCATCCCCCTCTTCAAAAGGGGTGACACTAGACCCAAACTGCTACAGACCTATATCTATCCTACCCTGTCTTTCTAAGGTCTTCGAAAGCCAAGTTAACAAACAGATTACCGACAATTTCGAATCCCACCGTACTTTCTCCGCTATGTAATCTGGTTTCAGAGCTGGTCATGGGTGCACCTCAGCCACGCTCAAGGTCCTAAACGACATAACCGCCATCGATAAGAGACATTACTGCGCAGCTGTATTCATCGACCTGGCCAAGGCTTTCGACTCTGTCAATCACCACATTCTTATTGGCAGACTCGACAGCCTTGGTTTCTCAAATGATTGCCTCGCCTGGATTACCAACTACTTCTCTGACAGAGTTCAGTGGAGACGACTAGAAAAGATTTGGTTGGCCATTTTATGTGTGGATTAATTGTCGGAGTAGAGGACCTTGTGCATTTCAGGTAAAATAACAACTCAATGTTTATATCCCATGACAAATTAGCTAGCAACAGCAGGCTAGCTAAATAGGACAAATTAGCTAGCAAGTGCAAGCTAACTAGCTAAATTGCCATAATGTTTCATGCTTTTCGACCTGTCCCCAAATTAATGTCATTGGTTCAGAGTTTGTTTTGATATTTTAACCTGCGTGTCGTGATCACGTTTTGTGTAGGGGGACAAAATAAATGTATGCACGATGGTGCACGCGCGCAGCCGGTTTGGGTTCCGTGTCATGCTAAGGATGGCTGACTGATGATGCCACTTATACAAAAATCAATGACTTTACTGTGTACTGGAAGCCATAGTTTATATATCCTTTTGCGTTAGTTGTTAAACAAAGACATTTACATTTCTCCAGTATTTTTGTTTAAATCAAATTGTATTTATCACATACACATGGTTAGCAGATGTTATTGCGAGTGTAGCTAAATGCTTGTGTGTCACGTGCTCCCTCTCCGGCCTCTAGGTCACCAGGCTGCTCGTTATTGTGCACACCTGTCACCAGCGTTACGCGCATCTGCGTATAATGACACTCACCTGGACTCCATCACCTCCTTGATTACCTGCCCTATATGTCACTCCCTTTGGTTTTTTCCCCAGTCGTCATTGTTCCTGTTGCATGTTCGTGTTTCTTGTTTTGTTCATTTATTATATATTTTCACTCCCTGAACTTGCTTCCCGACTCTCAGAGTACGTCGTTAAAGAATGACGACTCACCAAAGGGTAGCAGCAGGGAGTTTTAAAAAAAAACATTTTTTTTGGAGGTGATGTCGGGTTCGGGTGTCAGAATTGGAGCTACCTGGGAGGCCTCAGCCGGTTTTACGGATTCTCATGCCTTCCCTTACTCAGCGGGTTCGATAGGCTCCCATGCCTCAGCTGGGTGAACAGGTTCCCGTGCCTCGACCGAAGTAACGGGGGAGGTCTCAGCCGGCTCACTCTTTAGCCTGTTTGTCAGGTTTCTGCACCTCAGCGGATGCGACCGGTCCGCTCCGGATCCCCAGGATCGTCACTGTGGTTGGCATCCTGCGGCTGGAAACGAACGTGCCGGGAGGGGGTACTGTCATGTTTGCTCCCTTTCTGGCGCTCTAGGTTGTCATGCTCCCGCGCCTCAGCCGGACCGACAGGTCCCGCGCCTTAGCAGAGGTGTCCGCTCCTGATCCACGGGATCGTCATCTTGGTAGGCGTCCTGTGGCTGGAGCCAGGCGTTGGGGAAGGGGTACTGTCACGTGTTCTCCCTCTCCAGCCTCTAGGTCACCAGGCTGCTCGCTATGGTGCACACCTGTCACCAGCATTACGCGCATCTGCGTATAATGACACTCACCTGGACTCCATCACCTCCTTGATTACCTGCCCTATATGTCACTCCTTTTGGTTTTTTCCCCAGTTGTCATTGTTCCTGTTCCATGTCGGTGCGCTGTTCGCGTTTCTTGTTAATTTATTAATTAAATATTTTAACTCCATGAACTTGCTTCACGACTCAGCGTACATCGTTACATTGTGCTTCTAGTTCCGACAGTGCAGAAATATCTAAAAAGTAATCTAAAAATTCCAAGGAAAGGGATGGAATAAGAATATATAAATGAGCTATGATCGAGCGGCATAGGCAAGAAGCAATAGATGGTATAAAAATACAGTATATACATATGGGATGACTAATGCAAGATATGTAAACATAATTAAAGTGACTAGTGATCATTTATTAAAGTGGCCAATGATTTCAAGTCTGTATGTAGGCAGCAGCCTCTCTGTGTTAGTGATGGCTGTTTAACAGTCTGATGGCCTTGAGACTGAAAAATAGCTTCTGTCTTTCGGTCCCAGCTTTGATGCACCTGTACCGACCTTGCCTTCTGGATGGTAGCGGGATGAACAGGCCGAGGCTCGGGTGGTTGTTGTCATTGATGATCTTTTGGCCTCCTGTGACAACGGGTGCTGTAGGTGTCCTGGAGTGCAGGTAGTTTGCCCCCGGTGATGCATTGTGCAGACAGCACCACCCTCTGAAGAGCCCTGTGGTTGTGGGCGGTGCAGTTGCCGTACCAGGCGGCGATACAGCCCGACAGGATTCTCTCCATTGTGCATCTGTAAAAGTTTGTGGGTGTTAAGAGACAAGCCAAATTTCTTCAGACTCCTGAGGTTGAAGAGGCGCTGTTGCGCCTTCACCACACTGTCTGTGTGGGTGGACCATTTCAGTTTGTCCGTGATGTGTTCGCCGAGGAACTTAAAACTTTCCACCTTCTCCACTGTGGTCCTGTCGATGTGGATAGGGGTCTGCTCTCTCTGCTATTTCCTGAAGTCCACAATAATCTCCTTTGTTTTTCTGACACCACACTCCAAGTGCCCTCACCTCCTCCCTATAGACTGTCTTGTCATTGTTGGTGATCAAGCATACTACTGTTGTGTCATCTGCAAACTTGATGATTGAGTTGGAGGCGTGCATGGCCACGCAGTCATGGGTGAACAGAGAGTACAGGAGGGGGCTGAGCATGCACCCTTGTGGGGACCCAGTGTTCAGGTTAAGCAAAGTGGAGATGTTGTTTCCTACCTTCACCACCTGGGGGCAGCCCGTCAGGTAGTTCAGGACCCAATTTGCTCAGGGCAGGGTTAAGACCCAGGGCCTCAAGCTTAATGATGAGCTTGGAGAGTACAGTACTATGGTGTTGAATGCTGAGCTATTGTCAATGAAAAGCATTCTTACATAGGTATTCCTCTTGTCCAGATGGGATAGGGCAGTGTGCAGTGTGATGGCGATTGCATTGTCTGTGGACCTATTGGGGAAGTATGCAAATTGAAGTGGGTCTAGGGTGGCAGGTAAGGTGATATGATCATTGACTTGTCTCTCAAAGCACTTCATGATGACAGAAGTGAGTGCAACGGGGCGATAGTCATTTAGTTCAGTTACCTTTGCCTTCTTGCGGGCAAATCCTAAAAGCTGGCAAAGAAGGTGTTTAGTTTGTCCGGAAGCAAGACGTTGGTGTCCGTGACGTGGCTGGATTTCTTTTTGTAGTCCGTGATTGCCTGTAGACCTTGCTACGTACGTCTCGTGTCTGAGCTGTTGAATTGTGACTCCACTTTGTCCCTATACCGACATTTCGCTTGTTTGATTGCCTTGCGGAGGGAATAACTACGCTGTTCGTATTCGGCCATATTCCCAGTCGTCTTTCCATGGTTAAATGCGGTGGTTTGCGCTTTCAGTTTTGCGCAAATGCCGCCATTTATCCACGGTTTCTGGTTAGGGTAGGTTTTAATAGTCACAGTGGGTACAACATCTCCAATGCACTTCCTTATAAACTCAAACACCGAATCAGTGTATAAATCAATATTCTCTGAGGCTGCCTGAAACATTTCCCAGTCCGCGTAATCAAAACAATCTTGAAGCGTGGATTCCGATTGGTCAGACCAGCATTGAATAGTTCTTGTCACGGGTACATCGTGTTGGAGTTTCTGCCTATAGAATGGGTGGAGCAGAATTAAGTCGGTCAGATTTGCCGAAAGCAGGGCGGGGGAGGGCCTTGTATGCATCGCAGAAGTTAGATTAGCAGTGATCCAGTGTATTGCGCGCACGAGTGCTACAATCAATATGCTGATTGAATTTAAGTAGCTTTGTTCTCAAATTTGCTTTATTAAAATCCCCAGCTACAATAAATGCAGCCTCAGGATATATGGTTTCCTGTTTGCATAGAGTCCAGTGAAGTTCCTTGAGGGCCGTCGTGGTTTCGGCTTGAGGGGGGATATACACGGCTGTGACAATAACCGGTGAGAATTATCTTGGGAGATAATATGGTTGACATTTGATTGTGAGGAATTCTAGGTCGAGTGAACAAAAGCACTTGAGTTCCTGTATGTTGTTACGATTACACCATGAGTCGTTAATCATGAAGCATACACCCCCGCCCTTCTTCTTCCCAGAGATGTTTATTTCTGTCTGCGCGACGCATAAAGAATCCCGGTGGCTGTACCGACTCCGACAACATATCTCGAGAGAGCCATGATTCTGTGAAACAAAGTATGTTACAATCGCTGATGTCTCTCTGGTTTAGGCTACGTTTCTGTATATTCCTCATTGCGAAGATAAGTCTCTCAGCAGTCTTTTAAAAAGAGAGGACTTTGCTGAAACCTAGGTCTATTTGACTAAATTGTGTTTGCACTAATACAGTATTAATCCCCCTAGTGTTGATTGACGCACCAGTGCCCACTGAAAGGGGAGATTCTCATGAACACGATAGACTTCTCAGTTTGTCTAACTGGTACCGGTTTTAAAAAAACTAATGGAAGTTTGAAGGTAGTTTTGTGCCTACTCCAAAATAGGGGTTAAATATGTGTAAAAAAACATATCTAAATATTTTCAGATTTTTCTTTATATCTCCTAGATTTAGGACAGAAACCTTGTTTCTTATGATTTATTTTATGACTGTCCATTTTGTTATTCAATGTGTTTCTATGGGCTTTAGTAGTAAAGTTTTGGAAGACACAATGTAAGTAATCCAATGTATGTCCCTATTACTGCCCGGAATGCCTCTACTGATCCTACAGCTATTGTATGCAGTAATAATGTGCCTCTGAACCAGAGCGATATTGTTAGCACTGAGGTGGTGTGCACCAGCAGGATGTCCAATGTGTGCAGCTCACCCTGCATTAACATAAATAACCTGAGCATGTCTACCTCTGTTTTTATTTCTTTACTAGGAAGCTTAGCAATCAAGCATCCTAAAGAAGTGCTAAATATAACTCACGTTAACATACAGTATGTAGCTTAAGAAAAAAGGTTCATGAAAGTATTAATTTGCTAATAACAGATGGCATTTATATTCTGACTCTCTGAAATTCACTTAGATAAAACCTTTGATGATACAGAGGTAGCAATAAATTATTAAAAGATCGAGAGAAAAGCCAAAGGTGGAGGTGTGGCCGTTTATATTAAGAACCACATTCTTGTAAAGCTTAGAGGGGATCTCATGTTAAATACTGTTGAAGTAATATGGCTACAGGTTCATCTGCCTCACCTAAAGCCCATTCTGGTGGGAAGCTGCTATAGGCAACCAAGTGCTAAAAGTCAGTATCTGGATAACGTGTGAAATCCTTGCTAATGTACAGTTGAAGTCGGAAGTTTACATACACTTAGGTTGGAGTCATTAAAACTCATTTTTCAACCGCTCCACATTTCTTGTTAACAAACTATAGTTTTGGCAAGTCGGTTAGGGCATCTACTTTGTGCATGACACAAGTAATTTTTCCAACAATTGTTTACAGACATTTTATTTCACTGTATCACAATTCCAGTGGGTCAGAAGTTTACATACACTAAGTTGACTGTGACTTTAAACAACTTGAAAAATTACAGAAAATGATGTCATGGCTTCAGAAGCTTCTGATTGGCTAATTTACATCATATGACATCATATGAGTGAATTGGAGGTGTACCTGTAGATGTATTTCAAGGCTTACCTTCAAACTCAGTGCCCCTTTCCTTGACATCATGGGAAAATCAGCCAAGACCTCAGAAAAAAAATTGTAGACCTCCACAAATCTGGTTCATCCTTGGGAGCAATTTCCAAACGCCTGAAGGTACCACGTTCATCTGCACAAACAGTACGCAAGTATAAACACCATGGGACCATGCAGCCGTCATACCGCTCAGGAAGAACAGATGAACGTACTTGTGTTTAAAGTGCAAATCAATCCCAGAACAAAAGCAAAGGACCTTGTGAAGATGCTGGAGGAAACAGGTACAAAAGTATCTATATCCACAGTAAAAATAGTCCTATATCGATATAACCTGAAAAGCCGCTAGGCAAGGAAGCCACTGCTCCAAAACTACCATAAAAAAGKCAGACTACGGTTTGCAACTGCACATGAGAATAAAGATTGTACTTTTTGGAGAAATGTCCTCTGGTCTGAGGAAACAAAAATAGAACTGTTTGGCCATAATGACCATCGTTATGTTTGGAGGAAAAAGGGGGGACGCTTGCAATCTGAAGAACACCATCCCAACCGTGAAGCACGGAGGTGGCAGCATCATGTTTTGTGGGTACTTTGCTGCAGGAGCAACTGGTGCACTTCACAAAATAGATGGCATCATGAGGTAGGAATATTATGTGGACATATAGAAGCAACATCAAGACATCAGTCAGGAAGTTAATGCTTGGTCGCAAATGGGTCTTCCAAATGGACAATGACCCCAAGCATACTTCCAAAGTTGTGGCAAAACGGCTTAAGGACAACAAAGTCAAGGTATTGGAGTGGCCATCACAAAGCCCTGACCTCAATCCCATAGAAAATTTGTGGGCAGAACTAAAAAACGTGTGCGAGCAAGGAGGCCTACTAACCTGACTCAGTTACACCAGCTCTGTCAGGAGGAATGGGCCAAAATTCACCTAACTTATTGTGGGAAGCTTGTGGAAGGCTACCCAAAACGTTTGACCCAAGTTAAACAATGTAAAGACAATGCTACCAAATACTAATTGAGTGTATGTAAACTTCTGACCCACTGAGAATGTGATGAACTAAATAAAAGCTGAACTAAATCACTCTACTATTATTCTGACATTTCACATTCTTAAAATAAAGTGGTGATTTTGGGTGAATTTATTATTGACTGGCTTTAATCAGGCTGCCCACTCAAGCGAAAGCTTTAAACTGTAACTAGTGCTTGCAACCTGGTTCAGGTTATCAGTCAACCTCCCAGGTTAGTTACAAACAGCTGTGGTAAACCGTGTGGACAGTGAGATTTTAGTCCGCAAAAACAACTTTACTAGTACAGGAAATAAACAAAGAAAATCACTTAGGTTTGGCTCGGTTCTTCCTCTGTTTTTGTTCGGTGTCAGTCTCTCCCTGTTCTCTCTCGAGGTGTGCCACAGTGCTCCTTTTATTTGGCCTCCATGGCTGGTGGGCACTTTCCCCTAATTACCTCCACCTGGAGCTATCCGTTTCGGGTTGCCCATCTCACGTACTCCCAGCAGAGGGAGCTAATGTCGCATCACGTGCCTCCCCTCTATTACCATCCACCGGGGTAGACCTCCTGGGATACCACACAACACAAATTAAAATCATCAACATGTATTGATCACATCTTTACTAATGCTGCAGAAATTTGCTTGAAAGCAGTATCCAAATCAATTTCATGTAGTGATCACAATATAGTAGCCATATCTTCTTAGGGATAGGGGGCAGTATTTGGAAGTTCGGATGACTGAGGTGCCCAAAGTAAACTGCCTGTTACTCAGGCCCAGAAGCTAGGATATGCATATATTAGTAGATTTGGATAGAAAACAGTCTGAAGTTTCAAAAACTTTTAAAATAATGTCTGTGAGTATAACAGTATTGATATGGCAGGCAAAAAGCCAAGGAGAATCCATCCGAGAATACATATCAGGCTTTAAAGGGTTTCAGGCTTGTTTTTTGAAAAATGAGCTACAATTTGTAGTTTTTCTAGGTGGCTCTCATTTTGATTGTAGCGCGCATGGATGAGGGCGCGCACTTTGTTATTTATCTCCGGTAATGAACATACTATTCTCCGTCTTAAATGTTATCGTTTATTTACATTAGGGTACCTGAGGATTGATTAGAAACGTTGTTTGGACGAAGTTCATTGGTAACTTTTGGGATTCCTTTGTATGCATTTTGAACAAGGGGAACAGATGGATTACTGAATCAAGCATGCCAACTAAATACTTTTTTTGGATATAAAGGACTTTATCGAACAAAATGACCATTTGTTATGTAGCTGGGACCCTTGGGATTGCAAACAGAGGAAGTTCTTCAAAGGTAAGTGATTTATTTTATCGCTATTTCTAACTTTCATGACGTCTTTTCTGGTTTGGAAAATGTTTTTAATGCTTTTGTACGCGGGGCGCTGATAATCGCATGGTATGCTTTCGCCGTAAAGCCTTCTTGAAATCTGACAAAGCGGCTGGATTAACAAGTTAAGCTTTTAAACGATGTATGACACTTATATTAAACATTCATGAAAATACAACTATTTTTATATTTTGAATTTCACGCTCTGAAATTCACCGGATGTTGTCGAGGTGTGCCGCTAGCGGCACTTCTAGCCCAAAGAGGTTTTAACTAGGAAAACAAAAGTTCCAAAGGCTGAGCCTGGGTATAAGAGTGCATACAATACATTTTGTAGTGATTCCCATGTTGTTGATGTAAAGAATATTTGTCTGTGGTGTGTAATGAGAAGCAACTAAACGCTGCACTTGACACATTTATGAAATTGCTTATCCCAGTTACTAACAAGCATGCACCCATTACGCAAATTACTGTAGAAAGAGTTAAATCCCCATGGATTGATGAGGAATATAAAAATTGTATTGTTGAGGCAAAATAAATGGAAAATAAGTCTGGCTGCACAACCAAATGGCAAACATACTGCAAATTGAGGAATCATGTGACTAAACTGATGGCAAAAAGGCAAACTTCGCTCCATCATTCATTGAATCAGATGGCTCATTCATCACAAAACCCACTGATAGCGCCAACTACTTTAATGATTTCTTCATTGGAAAGATTAGCAAACTTAGGCATGACATGTCATCAACAAACACTGAGACTACACTTCCAAGTATATCTTACCAAATTATGAAAGAGAAGAATTGTCATTTTGAATTCCATAAAGTGAGTGTGGAAGAGGTGAAAAAAATATTGTTGTCTATCAACAATGAAAGCCACCGGGATCTGACAACTTGGATGGAAAATTACTGAGGATAATAGTGGACAACATTGCCACTCCTATTTGCCATGCCTACAATTTAAGCTGACAAGAAAGTATGTGCCTTCAGGCCTGGAGGGAAGCAAAAGTCCTTCCCCTACCTAAGAATCGTAAAGCACCCTTTACAGGCTCAAATAGCCGACCAATCTGCCTGTTACCAACCCTGAGTAAACTTTTGAAAAAATGGTGTTTGACCAGATACAATATTTACAGTAAACAAATTGACAACAGACTTTCAGCATGCTTATAGGGAAGGACATTCAACAAGCACAGCAAATGACACACAAATTACTGATGATTGGCTGAGATAAATTGATGATAAAAATATTGTGGGGGCTTTTTTGCTAGACTTCAGTGTGGCTTTTGACATTATCGATCATAGACTGCTGCTGGAAAAGCGTATATACTGTATTATGGCTTTACACCACCTGCTATATTGTGGATAAAGAGTTACACTACCGTTCAAAAGTTTGGGATCACTTAGAATTTTCCTCGTTATTGAAAGAAAAGCAAATTTTTTTGGGCCATTAAAATAACATAAAATTGATCAGAAATAGTGTAGACATTGTTAATGTTGTAAATGACTATTGTAGCTGGAAACAGCAGTTTTTAATGGAATATCTACATAGGTGGCCCATTATCAGCAGCCATCACTCCTGTGTTCCAATGACACGTTGTGTTAGCTAATCCAAGTTTATCATTTTAAAAAGGCTAATTTATCATTAGAAAACCCTTTTGCAATTATGTTAGCACAGCTGAAAACTGTTGTGCTTAATAAAACTGGCCTTCTTTAGACTAGTTGAGTATCTGGAGCATCAGTATTTGTGGGTTCGATTACAGGCTCAAAATGGCCAGAAACAAAGGCCTTTCTTATGAAACTCATCTGTCTATTCTTGTTCTGAAAAATGAAGGCTATTCCATGTGAGAAATTGCCAAGAACGCTGTGTACTACTCCCTTCACAGAACAGTGTAAAAATGGCTCTAACCAGAAACGAAAGAGTGGGAGGCCCCGGTGCACAAGTGAGCAAGAGGACAAGTACATTACAGTTTGAGAAACAGACGCCTCACAAGTCCTCAACTGGCAGCTTCATTAAATAGTACCCACAAAACACCAGTCTCAACGTCAACAGTGAAGAGGCGACTCCGGGATGCTGGCCTTCTAGGCAAAGTTCCTCTGTCCAGTGTCTGTGTTCTTTTGTTATCTTAATCTTTTATTTTTATTGGCCAGAGATATGGGTTTTTCTTTGAAACTCTGTCTAAGCTCCTTACTTTTTTCAAATCTTCATTAATGACATTCCACTGGGCTTGAGTAAAGCCAGTGTCCATGTAAGTGAATGACTCAACACTATACACGTCAGCTACTACAGTTACTGAAATGACTGCAACACAAAAAATAACTGCAGTTTGTTTCGGAACGGATGGCAAGGAATAAGTTTGTCCTAAATTGTTTCAAACTAAAAGCATTTTATTTGGGACAAATCATTCACTAAACCCTAAACCTCAACTAAATATTGTAATGAATAATGTGGAAATTGAGCAAGTTGAGGTGACTAAACTGCTTGGAGTAACCCTGGATCGTAAACTGTCAAAACAGTAGTTAAGATGGGGAGAAGTAAATCCATAATAAAGCAATGTACTGCCTTCTTACCAACAAGGCAGGTCCTACAGGTCCTAGTTTTGTCGCACCTGGACTACTGCTCAGTCGTGTTGTCATGTGCCAGAAAGAGGGACTTAGGAAAATTGCAATTGGCTCAGAAGAGGGAAGCAAGGCTGGCCCTTAGATTACACAGAGAGCTAACATTAATAATATGCATGTAAATCTCACCTGGCTCAAAGTGGAGGAGAGATTGACTTCATCACTACTTGTATTAGAGCTATTGACATGTTCAACATACCGAGTTGTCTGTTTGAACTACTGGCACACAGCTCAGACACCCATGCATACCCCACAAGACATGCCGCCAGGTCTTTTTGACAGTCCCCAAGTCCAGAACAGACTATGGGAGGTGCACAGTACTGCATAGAGCGATGACTACATGGAACTCTATTCCACATCAAGTATCTCATGTAAGCAGTAAAATTTGATAACAACCCCCATAAAAATACACCTATGGAACAGAGGGGACTGTGAAGCAACACAAACAGGCTCAGACACATGCATACAAACACACACTATACACACACATTGATTTTGTGTTGTATGTGGTAGTAGAGTAGGGGCCTGAGGGCACACACTTAATGTGTTATGAAATCTGTTGTGAATGTATTGTAATGTTTTTTAAATTGTATAACTGCCTTAATTTTGTTGGACGCCAGGAAGAGTAGCTGCTGCCTTGGTAGCAGATAATGGGGATACATAATAAATACAGATACAAATAGCCAAAATGTATATTTTATCAAATAATTGTTTATATCTAAAGGGGTCCTAAAATTCTAAATTAAATGATCCATAGTATGACCATGTTAAAACAATTTAATATGTGTCACGCTTGTTGAAATGAGTGGACCAAGGTGCAGCGTGCGTAGAGTTCCACATTATATTTAATAGTGAAACTTACAACAAAAACAACAAAGAATATAACAAACGTGCAGTATCGCAGTGCTCAAGGCAACTATACAAAAACAAGATCCCACAAACAACAGGTGGGAAAAGGCTGCCTAAATATGATCCCCAATCAGAGACAACGATAGACAGCTGCCTCTGGTCGGGAACCATACCAACCATACCAGGCCAACAAAGAAATAGAAAACATAGATTGCCCACCCTAGTCACACCCTGACCTAACCAAATAGAGAATTAAAAGGATCTCTAAGGTCAGGGCGTGACAATATGTCAGCTTAGCTGCATACCCGGAGACTACTCGCAAATGGAAATTACTATATTACAAATAGGATACATAAGATTCCCATAATGTATGAGGGGAATGTTATTTTACAGTTATAAAAGAAACTTGGAAGATGGCTGTAACGCTGAGAGTCGGGAAGCAAGTTCAGGGAGTGAGTATTAATAAATAAACACAACCTAATACAAAGTTAGAAACACGAACAACGCACAGACATGACACAGAAACAATAACACCCGGGGAAGGAACCAAAGGGAGTGACATATATAGGGAAGGTAATCAGGGAAGTGATGGACTCCAGGTGAGTCTGATGACACGAAGGTGCACGTAATGATTGTGACAGGTGTGCCATAACGAGCAGCATGGTGACCTAGAGGCCAGAGAGGGAGCACACGTGACAATGGCACTGTTCAGTGCCAGCTTTATCTAAAGTTTTATATAAATCAGGCCCCAGAAGAGATTTCATAGAAGAGTGCGCACATTGTTCAGCTCACACTTCCAAAATAAAAGAGCACTTGACAGGGGAGTCCAGGCCAACCATACAATGAATAACAAATGACTGCATGACATGTTTGGCTTGGGCTAAATTACTTTTTAGAGGCTGTGCTCTATGGCATAGAGAAATTAGCTATGTTACTTTGGGTGCTGCGTCAGACTTATACTCTTCAAAAAATATATGCAATGAGTAAAAGAGGCAATGCAGAGACACCGATTGATACCGTACCTGCAGAAGGAATAACAAAAACACTTTACAAATTATACCAAACATGGCCAAACTGAAAGTCTTGTCAGGTAGTGCCAAACCAAGGCCTCTTTGTGTATACTATATAGCTCTCTGAAAGTAAAGGAAACAGAGAGAGAAGTTATAGGGAAGGGATCAGTCAGAGCTCTTTGTTATACCAGTCATGTCTTGACTCCTCACTCCTCGACACAGCCAACCCAAACACAGTAATCTAGGCTCAAGCTCCAGAACAGGACGTGTCAAACAGGACTGCCCCTTCTACATGTCTGCTGGTCGGGAGTGGAGTAGGTGGCGGAGCCCTAGTAAAGTAGGGATAATCCCTGAACCAGATACGGTATCATCGGGCCAAGCCAAGGTCCTTCAACTCTAATTGGTTAGTGAAAAGCACTGAAAAGCCAATGAGGAGGAGATAAACTAAGCAGAGCTTCCTCCAACAAGAGAAAAACATTTAGCCTTGCCTTTTTATTCCGCAGACAGTGAAACAGCATAGACCTGTTACACAACCCTGTCCAGCATAATACAGTCTGCCATCGCTGAATGTCTCTCCATTATGCAATACATGGTGGTGTTGGTGGTAGATGATGACCACAAAATATGATATATTTAGGCTTGAAGTAGGAACTTCAGATTTTTCCTTTTCAATGCTGTGTGTTTCCCTGACTTTCTTTTCGGGGCTGGGTTTTGTTAATGTGGAACCACCTGAAAAATGTCCCATGTGGACTTCCTGTTGCTACTGGCTTACTGCTGTCTCCAATGCACCTCAACCAGGGGCTGTTGGGCTCATGATAAAATAAAGAGCTATTCAAGCTTTGTGATGAACTAATAATGTTCACTTAGCCAAATAGCCATGGTAGCCAATGTGTGAAGTTGCTTGGCACAGCTGGTGACGTTTGCCTGCAGAGATGGTTGTCCTTCAAGGAAGGTTCTCCCATCTTCACAGAGGAACTCTGCAGCTCTGTCAAAGTGACCATCAGGTTCTTGGTCACCTACCTGACCAAGGCCCTTCTCCCACGATTTCTCAGGTGGGCCAGGCAGCCAGTTTTTGGCAGTCTTGGGGGTTCCAAACTGCTTCCATTTTGCTCTGACATGCACTGTCAACTGTGGGACCTTATATAGACAGGTGTGTGCCTTTCCAAATCATTTCCAATCAATTGAATTTACCACAGGTGGACTCCAATCAAATTATAGAAACATCTCAAGGATGATCAATGGAAACAGGATGAGCCTGAGCTCAATTTCGAGTCTCATAGCAAAGGGTCTGAATACTTGTGTAAATATGGTATTTCTGTTTTTTCTTTTTATTACATTTGCAAAAAAAAAAAAATCATTTTTTGCATTGTCATTATGGGTATTGTGTGTAGATTGATGAGGAATGTATTTATTTAATTCATTTTAGAATAAGGCGGTAACGTAACAAAATGTGGGAAAAGTCATCTGAATACATTCTGAATGCACTGTAAATAATGTGTGTGTTATATCTGCGTGTTGATTCTAGTGAAATTTACAGCAATGGGATTGAAATTGACTATGGTAAATAAATGAAGTGTTGCTTGAATCACAGTGCTTTCAACATTGCGTGGTATAGTTGTCACTCGACTTGAATAAGATATGACATCACCAGTTCAAGAAATGTCAGTCTTGAGACGACTCCATATTTTTTCTCTGCACAGCGCAATAATAAAACAGCAGACGTCGCCAGTTTCAGAAAATGTCAGTGTTGAGACGATGCCATATTTTTTCCCCCCTGAGAAAGTTTGATGTGCAAGATGAAGTTTCCATTCAAACGTGGAATGTCTTTGCATTTTTACATAAACATATTCGTATAATGCGATGTCTTGCTAGGTTATTGTGATTTACTCGTTTATGTTTGGTTGAGCAGGCTAGGCTGAAGACACCAACTAGCAGAAGTAGCTATTGATCGGGCATGTGTTATTTTCAACTATGCTAGCCAACGTTAGCTAGCTCACTAATGATGTTAGCTAGACATCTTTTGGTAGCTAGACATCATTTATGATGGCGGAACATGTTTGTCACACCCGTTCTTAGACAGCCAGACAGCTCAATTTAAAACCAGTCAAATTGTGTTCTAGTTTCAGCTTGGGCCATGTAAGTTTCTCCCATCAATTACTTGGCTAGCAAACTAGCTCTGGCAGCGAGTCAGTTAGTTGGCTAGCTAGCTACTTGATATCTGGCTAAACATTTCCAAGGATTGATGGCAGGGGATACATCGTTTTAGTGATGTTAGCTATCTTAAATTCTAATGATGAAAACAGTGAAGTTAATCGTGGAGGCAGTGCTAGTTAGCTATGTCATGTTTTATGTTTGAACTGGAATGTGCTAGGTGAGCTGTATTTGTTGAGGATGGTAGTCATTGTTATACTGAGTCAATTACTTTTCAGATACCAGATAGGAATTCACCGCCAAACAGTCCACAAAGAATTTGGTAAGAATATTTTAAAGTATTTAGCTAGCTAGTCAAAGTTGAATTGATAAGTAGGTTGTCATATGCTATCTTTTTTTGTTCGGTAAAATTGTTTTAAACATTGATCTAGACAGTTGGATGAAAGCTATGATTTTAGCTTGTTGTCCAGTTAGCTAGCTAGAATCGCTCATGGCTAGAATCGCACATGGCCGTGGCCCGTGGGTCCAGGCAAACATTTTCTTCATCAGTTCCATGCTTGACAGAAAGGTAATAATAATAATAATAATAGTTGAGAAACATTTTATTGTAATTGTTTGTTTTATAATTGCAGTGATAATGTTAAAGGAATGACATGTTTACATACAACACAGCTTGCCAAAAACAAGTTAGGTTATTTAGTATTAATAAACTCTTTGGGCAATGCAATCTAGCTTATTGTTTCTGTACCCTGACATTGCTATTTTTCTTCTATGTTGGCATGCCTAGCTACAACTGCCATCAAATTACAATTTCCAATCTCTATTTAAAAAATTCAATCTAGCACGTTTATTTTTGGTTTACATTAAATCGGTAGACTACTAAAGAGGGCTGTCCTGTCTAATTTACACTATCTCAAACTAGCTAGAATACTGGTAGTTGTATCAATTTCCTTCAACAGGTAAAGTACCAGTCAAAAGTTTGGACACACCTACTCATTCAAGGATTTTTCTTCCTTTTTACTATTTTCTACATTGTAGAATAATAGTGAATACATCAAAACTATGAAATAACACACATGGAATCATGTAGTAACCAAAAGAGTGTTTACATTCTAAATATATTTGAGATTCTTCAAAGTAGCCACCCTTTGCCTTGACAGCTTTGCACGCTTTTGGCATCCTCTCAACCAGCTTCACCTGGAATGCTTCTCCAATAATCTTGAAGGAGTGACCACATAGCCATATATGTAACGTAGATGCTGGGATCCGAGAAGCATGTGGTAAGTTTAATATAACAAAGAACATGGACCGATACAACATAGGAGTAGCATCTTGCCATGAAACACAGAAACAATACTGCCTGGGAAATGAACCTAAGGAGTGCCAGATAAAGGGGAGGTAATGAGTGAGGTAATGGAGTCCAGGTGTGCCTCATGATGAAGCGCAGGTGTGCGTAATGATTGATGCCAGGTGCGCTTAATGATGGTTGCCAGGACCGGTGGTCAGTAACTGGCAACGTCAAAAGCTGGAGGGAAGAAGCGGGAGTAGATGTGACATTATATATTTTATCTTTTTAAATGCTATTCAAACGGTTATAGCGGTGACTGTGGTCATTTGGCTGACAAATAACTGTCATCCAAAACTCTATGACCATCACAGCCCTACTTGCAATGACTCTCTCTTTCTCTCTCACTTCCCACCCGTCTCCCTCTCCTTTTTAGCAGGTTCTGTATGGCGCATTGTCATTTGGAATGGATATGACACGCCCTGAGTGAAAGTGACATTATGTCAGAATTGTATCCTGTGATTCCTGTCAGACTCATTCACTTTTGCTGTGTACCTCATTCAAAATCAAATTGGAACTCTTGCAAAGCCTCCATAACTCCAGAAGACTCCAGCATAATGTCTCCAATAACACTTAAATAGACCCCAAGCCAGACATTCAGATGAGATTCGCAGACAAAGAAACCTCTTTAGCTGCTTGCTATTCCTTTGACTGAGTTTCAATTCGGTCAAAGAGAACAGGACGATTATGCTAAACTTTTAAACAGCAACAAACAAATGAAAGGTTGCCACTGAAATAGCTGTGCCTCGCTATACTGTCTCAGCCTCCTGCTGCTTGTCTAGGAAGCTGATAGATTGCAAAACATTCTCATGAAACAGTGAGAGGTCCACTGTTTGTGTGGATCTGTTGTAGCTGAATAAATGAAACTGTGATGTGTAAAGCCAAAGGGGAACTATCAGAAATGCGTGGGTGTCAAGTTGGCTGCAACTCCACACAGCTAGTCTAGCACAAGGACGATGATTGCTACTGTAGAAAAGGAACAGAAAAGAATATTCCATCAACAAGATGCTCAATTCAACAGGGTTGATTTAAGTATCTTGTTTGTTTACTTTTTCATCAAAAGAGGAACGATCTACCTTGACTGCTTTTGTTGTGATGCTGAAATCCATCAACTCCTAACCCATCAACCGTGAATAGAATATTATTATAAGTAAGAGTAATTTGGCTTTTCTTTCAGATTCCTCATTTTCAGAAAATCGAAAGAATTGTTTGGAGTTTTAGTGCAGGGTATTTGGTGTTTATTAGGATCCCCATTAGCCGCTGCATCAGCTACTCTTCCTGGGTCCACATGAAACATGACATAATACATAGTACAGGACATTATTAGTCACACAACCTACAATATCTAGGTCTAATACATAGTACAGTGCAAATTACAATAGAAGATATATATGCAGTAAGGTGATCTTTTATCAGTTTTTTTTAACTGGTTTCATTGCTAGCTTGAGTTACCTGGGGTGGCAGAGAGTTCCATGTGGTCAGGGTTCTTCCAATGGAGGTGAAAGTGGGAATCCTCACAGACAGTGCTAAACACAAGTTGTTTATTTTTCTACACCCCGTTTAATCAATCCTCACGGTTGAGCCATCAGTCCAAATTTCAGACCAATGTCATCAGCACTAAAAGGCCAATCACAATCCTATTTGTATCTGTGTGCAACATATTACCTCATGGAAATCGTATTAATTTTGCTGCATTAAGTGTGAATGTTTTTTTGCCTTTTGAATCCAGTTTCCGTAGTTTGGGTAATTTCCGATGGCTGTGCTGGAAGATTGCTCATTCCACTAGTCATTGTTGGTGATGTTTTTTCGTGGCATCAGGCTAAAATCTGTCCTGTGTTTCACATGTGATAGCAGCCTGTCTCCCCCTGCCTCTAATAGGGGAACAGCACATCTTCCATGCCATTTTAAAATGGACTCTTCAAGGTCATCGTGCCGAAACATAATTAAATGTTCGCCCATTACAAGAAGCCCGGGGGGGGGGAGTTAAAATAGTTGAAACTGTCTGACAATGTTGAACACTGCAGAATAATGTAATGATTTTGTAAATTAGCCGAAAGGTCGGGTTTCCATTGTCGCAATGGGCCAAGTACCCGCAACAAGGTCTCTTAGTGGAGGTGTAAGCATTTCTCTCCAGATAGTCTACTGGGAACACTGATTCATGTGCTCAACCACAATGGGCTTCAGGTGCTCACATTCATTCCATTTGTGCTGCTGCACAACGAGATCCTGATCTTTTCACTTATTCTTCTCCACTTAACGTCCACCCATACTTGATAAAAGGAGATTGGGAATGTATGGTTATGGGCATGGCAGAAGCACTTAGGATCCCATTCTAGACATTTATGTGACATATTTTTATAATCCAATGCACCCCTCTCAGACCTTCAAAGCCCATTCACAACATAGTGGAGGTTTTAGTCACACAATGTGTGTGGAAGTAGAAGATGCAGAATTTACCTTCGCCCTGTAGGGATTTATGTAGCAGGGTTAGGGTCAATCCCATTTCAGTTCATTCCATTCAGGAGAGATGCATTGACATTCATTTCATGAATGGGAAAGTGTCATTTGTCTTCAATAAGACCTTGTTGTGTAGACAAAGGATCTTTGTTCCAAGGTAATGCATGGCTATTCTGTGGGAGGATAGATCCCTTGTCATGCTCTTAGCCCCTACCTGAAGGTAAAGCAACAGAGGATGTGTATATCCTTAGGCTCCTCTTCAACCTCAGCATAGAGAACATGTTGTTACTGAACACGTGCCAGCAGGGCTCCAGACTAACATTTCCCCCTGGTGGCACTGGTGCCACTAACTCTGTCAGTTGGTGGCACCAGCCCATGATTTGGTGGCACCCCAAAAAAAGTCATCATAAAGTAATTCAGAAAACTTTATTTAAGCAATATGGCCCGAGGAGGTGTGGTGTATGTCCAATATACCATGGCTAAGGGCTGTTCTTATGCCTGAGGTGCCTTATTGTTATTATAAACTGGTTACCAACGTTATTAGAGCAGTATAAATAAGTGTTTTTTTCATACACGTACGGTCTGATATACCACTGTTTTACCACAGCTTTCAGACAATCAGCATTTAGGGCTCTAACCACCCAGTTTCTAATAATAATTATACAACGGATTGGTCGAATCCTCGTTCCAGCAGGTATCTATTCCACAAGTTACCACTGACTAAGGCTATTACGTTGAAATGCCTATTCACTATTACATCTCACTGCGCAAATCACTGTCTCATCAGCCCAGCCAGGCAATTTCTAAACTTGATCTCCACTGTAAAAAAGCATTTCGACATTATCTCCATTTGCTCTTAGACTAGCGTTTGGTTTGCAACAGCGGAGATTTATAATCCTTGCTGTCTGTCTCTCCAACCGTTGCAATATTGTTTCAATATTGAATTGTGATCTCCACTGTCCCATAGAAAGTGAATGTGTCCGAACGAGTAAAAGACAGAAATTTGAGCTGGTTGTCAGTGCAACATACAAAAACTTTCAGTTGACTGGCTACATCGATACTTTGTTGCGAAAACGAAAAATGGATGAGTGGAACATTTCTCTTGATCTTTGTTGGCAGCATGACTGGAGAAATATCTATCGAAATGCCCAGAGAATGCCCCTGCGTTTCATCTCCATCCAAGGAGAGGAGAGTGTATCGGGGACTCTGGTACACGTCAGAACCGGTGGGCGTGGAACTATCTGTCAGCACTGCTACCCAAGATCTGTAGGGCAGTGGGAACAACTAAATACACAAATCACAACATCAGGAACATTGCAATCCAGAAACTGTCCAATGCTGGTTTAGAAGCGAGGGAGACTGTCAGTGAGTGGGCATCAGTAGAAAGGTTGGCTCCAGACTTACTGGCGTCCCTCACTGACAGACAAAAAACGCTGGAGCAACATCCTCGCCAAAAACAAAGAGAACACCACAGCACCATCAACACCCAAAAGGCTGAAGCAAAGCAGCAGTACTAGTAGTAGCACAGACCCCCACAGATGTTTAATCCAATGCACCATTCAGGGGGATATGCAAAATAAATGTAACATACAAAAAGTAGCGAGCTAACTCAGCTATGGTAGACAACAAAGAGAATGTATGGTTTCATTTATTAAAATCAGTTCAAATGAATGTTATGGATTGTCTTCCTTTTGTCTGAKCAGTGTCCTGACGAGAGAGCACATGTTCTATGCCAGGCGAAAAAGCGCATCAGTACCTCGTTGTTATTGGATTTATCCAAATAAATGTCACTGAAAAACAGCTACTTTGCTGTTTGATGTGACTGTGTTAACCGTAGTTGGCAAGCTAGTAAGCAAGGGATAAGAACGTTGCCAGCTAAAGTGGCAACGGAACATTTAGAACAAACGACAGATACAGAAGTCTATGCCGCTCRGACATTGCTCGCCCAATATTTATATATTGTTAATTCCATTCCTTTACTTTAGATTTGTGTGTATTGTTGTGACATTGTTAAATATTACTTTTAGTTATTACTGCACTGTTAGAGCTAGAAACACAAGCATTTCGCTACACATGCAATAGCATCTTCTAAACACGTGTATATGATGAATAAAATTGGATTTAAAAAAAATACTTCACGATTGGCAACGTAACCAATAGAGACTATATGTAATGACTATATCTAATGAAAGAATTTATTATGAATAAATTATTTAAAATAAAACATTTTATGAAAATATGTCAAAAATATGTAAATGTTTGCTAATGTATTGAAAATGAAATATGTAATTGAAATACAGTTGAAGTCGGAAGTTTACATACACTTAGGTTGGAGTCATTAAAACTAATTTTTCAACCACTTCYCAAATTTCTTGTTAACTATAGTTTTGGCAAGTCGGTTAGGACATCTAATTTGTGCATGACACAAGTCATTTTTCCAACAATTGTTTACAGACAGATTATTTCACTGTATCACAATTCCAGTGGGTCAGAAGTTTACATACACTAAGTTGACTGTGCATTTAAACAGCTTGGAAACTTTCTGGAATTTATGTCAAGGCTTTAGAAGCTTCTGATAGGCTAATTGACATAATTTGAGTAAATTGGAGGTTTATCTGTGGATGTATTTCAAGGCTTACCTTCAAACTAAGTGCCTCTTTCCTTGACATCATAGGAAAATCAAAAGAAATCAGCCAAGAATTCAGAAAATAAATTGTAGACCTCCACAAGTCTGGTTCATCCTTGGGAGCCATTTCCAAACGCCTGAAGGTACCACGTTCATTTGTACAAACAATAGTACACAAGTATAAACTTCATGGGACCACGCAGCCATCATATCGCATCATATCGCTCTGATATGTCTCTTAGAGATGAACGTACTTCGGTCAGGAAGTTAAAGCTTGGTCGCAAATGGGTCTTCCTAATGGACAATGACCCCAAGTATACTTAAAGTTGTGGCAAAATGGCTTTAGGACAACAAAGTCAAGGTATTGGAGTGGCCATCTCAAAGCCCTGACCTCAAACCTATAGAAAATGTGTGGGCAGAACTGAAAAAGTGTGTGCGAGCAAGGTGGCCTACAGACCTGACTCAGTTACACCAGCTCTGTCAGGACGAATTGGCCAAAATTCACCCAACTTATTGTGGAAAGCTACCCAAAACATTTGACCCAAGTTAAACAATTTAAAGGCAATGCTAATTGAGTGTATGTAAACGTCTGACAAACTGAGAATGTGATGAAATAAATAAATGCTGAAATAAATCATTCTCTGTACTATTATTCTGACATTTCACATTCTTAAAATAAAGTGGTGATCCTAACTGACCTATGACAGGGAATTCTTACTAGGATTAAATGTCAGGAATTGTGAAAAACTGAGTTTAAATGTATTTGGCTATGTAACGATTGTTCTCCTCCTCATCTGAGGAGGAGCATGGATCGGACCAAAACACAGCTTTTGTGGAATACATAATGAATTTATTTAAACAAGACGAACACGAAGCACACTTGATAAATTACAAAATAACAAAAACGACGTAGACCGACCTGGACATGAGAACTTACATAACACGAAGAACACACAAACAGGAACAGACTAAACAAACGAAACAGTCCCGTGTGGTACATACACAGACACGGAAGACAATCACCCACAAACAAACGGTGTGAACAGCCTACCTTAATATGGTTCTCAATCAGAGGAAACGTCAAACACCTGCCCCTGATTGAGAACCATATAAGGCTAATTAACCAATGAACCTAAACAAGAAACAAATAACATAGACTGCCCACCTAGCTCACGTCCTGACCAACTAAACAAAGCTAAACAAAGGAAAAACAGGTCAGGAACGTGACAGGCTAAGGGCATGTAAACTTCCGACTTCAACTGTAAGTGTTCACACTACTGAGTCAATGCATGTTAAAATCACCTTTTGGCAACAATTACATATGCAAGTCTTTATGGGTAAGTCTCTTAAGAGCTTTGCACATCTGGATTGTACAATATTTGCCCATTAGTCTTTTCAAAAATCTTCAAGCTCTGTCAAATTGGTTGTTGATCATTGCTAGACAATAATTTTCCATAGATTTTCAAGCAGATTTAAGTCAAAATTGTAACTAGGCCCTGAAAACCATGCACTGTCTTATTGGTAAGCAGCTCCAGTGTAGATTTGGCTTTGAGTTTTAGGTTATCGTCCTGCTGAAAGGTAAATGAATCTCCCCAGTGTCTGGTGGAAATCAGACCGAACCAAGTTTTTCTCTAGGATTTTGCCTGTGCTTAGCTCCATTACATGTATTTTTTTATTCTGAAAAACTCCCCAATCCTTATTGATTACAAGCATAGCCATAACATGATGCAGCCACCACTACAATTTAAAACATGGAGAATGGTACTCAGTAACGTGTTGTATTGGAATTGCCCCAAACATAACAAWTTTGTATTCTGGACAAGAAGTGAATTGCTTTGCCACATGTTTTGCAGTATTACTTTATTTCCTTGTTGCAAACAGGATGCATGTTTTTGAATATTTTTATTCTGTACAGGCTTCTTTCTTTTCACTCTGTCAATTAGGTTAGTATTGTGGAGTAACTACAATGTTTTTGATCCATCCTCAGTTTTCTCCTATCACAGCCATTAGACTCTGTAACTGTTTTCAAGTCACCATTGGCATGATGTTGATATCCCTGAGCAGTTTCCTTCCTCGCCAGCAACTGAGTTAGGAACAATGCCTGTATCTTTGTAGTGGCTGCATGTATTGATATGCCACCCAAAGTGTAATTAACAACTTCACCATGCTCAAAGGGGTTTTCAATGTCTGCTTTTTTTGTTTTTACCCATCTACCAACAGGTGCCCTTCTTTGTGAGGCATTGGAAAACCTCCTTGTTCTTTGTGGTTGAATCTGCAACGCCCTGATCTGTTTCACCTGTCCTTGTGGTTGTCTCCACCCCCTCCAGGTGTCGCTTATTATCCCCGGTGTATTTATCCCTGTGTTTCCTGTCTCTCTGTGCCATTTTGTCTTGTTGGTGAAGTCAACCAGCGGTTTTGTCTCAGCGTCTGCTTTCCCAGTATCTCTTTTCTCGCCCTCCTGGTTTTGACCCTTACCTACCCTGAGCCCGCCTGCCTGACCGCTCTGCCTGACCTCAAGCCTGCTTATCGCCTGGTACTGTTTGGACTCTGACCTGGTTTATGAACTCTCGCCTGTACCTGACCTGCCTTTTGTTATAATAAATATCGGAGCTCAACCATCTGCCTCCTGTGTCTGCATTTGGGTCTCGCCTGGTGCCATTATAGAACCTGTGTTTGAAATTCACAGAATGAGTGAAGAACCTTACAGAACATTTTATGTGTAGGTTACAGAGATGCGCTAGTCATTCAAAAAAGTATGTTAAACACTATTGCGCAGAGTGAGACCATGCAACTTATTATGTGACTTGTTAAGCACATGTTTACTCCTGAATTTATTTAGGCTTMCCATAACAAAGAGGTTAAGTACTTATTGACTCAAGACATTTCAGCTTTTCTTTTTATTCCTTTGTAAAAAAAATCGAAAAAATGCTTTGTTTACATTTAGGCCATTTTTCTAATTTTACGGTCAAAATGGGCCTCCAGATTCTATATATTTTTCAATAGATGAATTTGCCTTTGTTTCTTTATGTGCACTAATATAGTATGTAGGCCTAATTCAATTGGTGTTAGTTCACCAGCTGAGGAAATGGAAACTCAAACACACGCTACCTCTAAATTTAACACCTACTGCTGCTAGCCATGTATTAATCAAACAGTAAATGTAATGTGCAAAAAAAATCTTTGCAATAACGATGGCCAATGCACATTTTCATACGCTCCTTATTTCAAAGCCATCCGACTGGGCACAGACATCAATTCAATGTCTATTCCATATTGGTACAACGTAATTTCATAAAAATTATGTGGAAACAACATTGATTCAAACAGTTTGTGCCCAGTGACATACCAGATATATTGATAGTAAAACGGTGTGCTTTGAGCTCAAAAATGATTGTTCAGAAATAAAACATTCTACCTATTTAAAGCTGAGTTGGTTTTTTTCCCGCAATTTCATTTTGAAATGTTATACAATCACGAGGGGCAAAAGATGGGGGAGAGAGAATGTGAGAGGCTTGCTTATTACAGTAGCCGGCGCCACCGAAAAAGGCAGGTACAGCGGCAGGGCAGGCATTTATTACAGGAATCCTAGGATAATGCACTGTACTGTTTTACAAATGCATGGTTTTATCTTCCTCAAAAATAGGACGTTTTGATTGAGGTGACCAGGTTAGAATGTGCAGTTCGCACCAGTGCGACCAATTAAAATGTAACTTGCACAGCCAAGTAAAATGGTTGCACAATACAACTAAGTGGTCACAGTCTGGAGTTCTGCATGCCAGACAGACCTACAGGGATGTATTATATTATGCTTATGGACAGCTGGATGCTACCAGTAACCTGACCACTAGGAGCCCAGCCATGAGGAAATTGGTCAAATAGTTTCTGTACTGATTTGAAAATGTTGAATGACCATTTTAAACAACCCAACTGAAACAGAGTTATTGTAATGACTCAAACCAGTCAAATGTTTAACCAGTCCAAGTATTAACTATTCACTTTAAGGGTTCTATTTGAACCATCTCAACGCAATGGTAAATCTATGCGCTGGCAGTGACGCTATGGGTCCGGGGACATGTCAGAAATACTTTTGCTATTTTCGCAGACATTATAATGAGCACAATAGCTGACTGTGGTGCGAAAGACATGTTGTAGGTGTGACGAGAGCTTGGCCACTCACTGGCCAATCAAGGGGTTCCATGGCTTAATATCGCATGCGTTTGTCTCAAGTTCGGAAAGTTATTGACGGTCTTTGCGTTGTCATCAACTCAATTCATCTGGGGGCACAGAATATTTTCGTCCTAGTCCATTTTGGATTGATACTGCAGTTTATTAAATAGCATAGGCTACATACAGTAAGCAGTGAAATTGTTGAGCGTGAAAAACCCAGCAGTGTTGCAGTTCTATCAGCTTCTATCTCAAGGCCATCAGACTGTTAAACAGCCACCACTAACATTTAGCGGCCGCTGCCAACATACTGACTCAACTCCAGCCACTTTAAAAATGGGAATTGATGGAAATTATGTAAAAATGTACCACTAGCCACTTTAAACAATGCCACTTAATATAATGTTTACATACCCTACATTACCCATCTCATATGCTGTCTCTTATACACATCTAGATGTGTATAAGAGACAGTTGCTCATCTCATATGTATATACCGTACTCTATACCATCTACTGCATCTTGCCATGTCGTTCTGTACCACCACTCATTCATATATCTTTATGTACATATTCTTTATCCCTTTACACTTGTGTGTATAAGGTAGTAGTTGTGGAATTGTTAGGTTAGATTACTTGTTGGTTATTACTGCATTGTCGGAACTAGAAGCACAAGCATTTCGCTACACTCGCATTAACATCTGCTAACCATGTGTATGTGACTAATAAAATTTGATTTGATTTGATTTGATTCTTGACACACTCAAACCGGTGCCCCTGGCATATACAGTACTAGTCAAAAGTGTGGACACAGCTAATKATTTCAGGGTTTTTCTTAATTTTTTGCATTTTCTACATTATGGAATAATAGTGAAGACATCAAAACTATGAAATAACACAAATGGAATCAGGTAGTAACCAAACAAGTGTTAAACAAATCAAAGTATATTTTATATTTGAGATTCTTCAAAGTAGCCACCCTTTGCCTTGATGACAGCTTTGCACACTCTTGGCATTTTCTCAACCAGCATCATGAGGTAGTCACCTGGAAAGCAATTCAATTAACAGGTGTGCCTATTTAAAAAGTTACTTTGTGGAATTTCTTTCCTTCTTATTAATGCGTTTTAGCCAATCAGTTGTGGTGTGACAAGGTAGGGGTGGTATACAGAAGACAGCCCTATTTGGTAAAAGACCAAGTCCATATTATGCCAAGAACAACCCAAATAAGCAAAGAGAAACGACAATCCATCATTACTTTTAAGACTTGGTTGTCAGTTAATACAGACAATTTCAAGGACTTTGACATTTTCTTCAAGTGCAGTCACAAAAACCATCAAGCGCTTTGATGGAACTGGCTCTCATGAGGACCGCCACACGAAAGGAAGACCCAGAGTTACCTCTTCTGCAGAAAATACGTTCATTAGAGGTAACTACACCTCAGATTGCAGCCCAAAGAAATGCTTCACAGAGTTCAAGTAACAGACACATCTCAACATCAACTGTTTAGAGGAGACAAGGTGAATCAGGCCTTCATGTCGAATTTCTACAAAGAAACCACTACTAAAGGACAGTAATAAGAGGAACAAAATGGACATTAGACCGGTGGAAATCTGTCCTTTGGTCTGATGAGTCCAAATGTGAGATTTTTGGTTCCAACCACTGTGTCTTTGTGAGATGCCGAGCAGGTGAACGGATGATCTCTGCATGTGTAGTTCCACCGTGAAGCATGGAGGAGGAGGTGTGATGGTGTGGGGGTGCTTTGCGGGTGACACTGTCGGTGATTTATTTAGGCACACTTAATCAGCATGGCTACCATAGCATTCTGCAGCYATATGCCATCCAATCTGCATCTCAATTGTCAGTGGAAACCACATTTGTTTAAGCAAGTCAGCCATTTCAGCTATGTGTTTTACAAAGGCAGTAAATAAGGCTGAACTGTTTCGCTGCCAGACAAGGCTCCYCTGATAGCCAGGTGTAGCAGTGGTAAGGATTCACTCAATGGTGCTGTAAAGAAAGCTCTGCTGTTGGGACAACTTGTGTGAAGAAAATGTTGTTGTCTATCAAAAATGACAAGCCACCAGGGTCTGACAACTTGAATGGAAAATTACTGAGGATAATAGCAGATGATATTGCCACTCCTATTTGCCATATCTTCAATCTAAGCCTACAAGAGAGTGTGTGCCCTCAGGCCTGGAGGGAAGCAAAAGTAATTCCGCTACCCAAATATAGTAAAGCCCTCTTTACTGGCTCAAATAGCCAACCAATCAGCCTGTTACCAACCTTGAGTAAACTTTTGAAAAAATTGTGTATGACTAGATACAATGCTATTTTACCGTAAACAAATTGACAACAGACTTTCAGCACGCTCATAGGAAGGACATTCAACAAGCACATCACTTGTTGAGAAATTGATGATAAAATGATTGTGGTAGTTGTTTTGTTTGACTTCAGTGTGGATTTTGACATTATTGATCATAGTCTGCTGATGGAAACACTTGTACTGGCTTTACACCCCCTGCTATATTGTGGATAACGAGATACCTGTCTAACAGACAGTTTCTACAGCAAGTGAAATCACTGCAACTCTTAAGAAAGAGCTGCAGTTAGTTTCAGAATGGGTGGCAAGGAATAAGATAGTTAACTAAAAGCATTGTATTTGGGACKAYTCATTCACTAAACCATAAACCTCAACTAAATGTTGTAATAAATAATGTGGAAATTGAGCAAGTTGAGGTGACTAAACTGCTTGGAGTAACCTTGTATTGTAAACTGTCATGGTCAAAACGTGTTGACACAACAGTAGCTAAGATGGGGAGAAGTCTGTCCATAATAAAGTGGTGCCCTGCCTTCTTAACAACACTATCAACACGGCAGGTCCTACAGGCCCTAGTTTTGTCGCACCTGGACTACTGTTCAGTCGTGTTGTCAGGTGCTACAAAGAAGGCGCAATTGGCGCAGAACAGGGCAGCACGGCTGGCCCTAAAATGTAGATGGAGAGCTAACATTAATAATATGCATGTACATCTCTCATGGCTCAAAGTGAAGGAGAGATTGACTTCATCAGTACTTGTTTTTGTAAGAAGTGTTGACAGGCTGAATGCAACGATGTGTCTGTTGAGATCTACTAGCACACAGCTCGGATACCCATACATATCCTAAAAGGCATGCCACCGAAGTGTCACACCCTGATCTGTTTCACCTGTCTTTGTGCTTGTCTCAACCCTCCTCCAGGTGTCGCCCATCTTCCCCATTATCCCCAGTATATTTATATCTGTGTTCTCTGTTTGTCTGTTGCCAGTTCGTTTTGTTCGTCAAGCCTACCAACGTTTTTCCCCTTACTCCTGTCTGTTTCTAGTTCCTGTTTTCTAGTTTTCCTGGTTTTGACCATTCTGCCTGCCCTGAGCCTGCCGGCCGTTCTGTARCTTGTCASACCACACTGGATTATTGACCTCTGCCTGCCCTGATCCTGAGACTGCTTGCCGTTCTGTTCTGTCATGACTGGCCTGTTCGGGTCAGGTTACCGTGGATCACAGTCCCACAGAGACATCTGTTACTCCTACCAGAGGGGGAGAGGTATAGAGGTTTGATGGGGGGGGGGTTTATGACACCTCACGCCGATTGTAAATCTTAAGGCAGCAGACAAAATCCTTTGTCCTCTGTGTGGAGGATTGGAATGTTTTTATGGGCCCTATGGAGAATACCTCAGAARGGTAACATGCAACAAATGGACTTTGGGACAATATATTTCATCACCCAAAATGGTGATAACAACAATAGATGGAATATTAAAATGAATATTGTTTTTGTTATTCTGTTAAAAGTTAAATGACGACGTTATAAAGAAAACATTGTAACTTGAGGAGTTTTCATAATATGTACATGATGTTTGCATACTGTGCGTTGTGTGGAAAATGTCCAGATCAAATAAAAAAAAWTTGTAAAGATGAACTGTGAATTTAGTTGTCTAAACTGGACCAGGGTAAAATTCCTGATGCCTTGCCTCGTAACTAGATACTTCCCAGAGAACTTGTCATAAAGACTGACATGCCCTTTCTACTCTGGGGTATAAAACATGTGAGTTAACCTCTTAACAATCAATGCTAGTGTAACGGATGTGAAATGGCTAGCTAGTTAGCGGTGGTGCGCACTAATAGCGTTTCAATCGTTACGTCACTCGCTTTGGGACCTTGAAGTAGTAGTTCCCCTTGCTCTGCAAGGGCCACGACTTTTGTGGAGCGATGGGTAACAACGCTGTTGACACAGTTGTTGATGTGTGCAGAGGGTCCCTGGTTCGCGCCCGGGGCGAGGGGACGGTCTAAAGTTATACTGTTACACTATGGTTGAGTACCTGTATCTGTATCTAAGAAGGTGAATTCAAGCATGACCACCCGGTTATTCTCTCCAAGGAACCATCTGTCTACATTGATTTCATTCCCACGCTGGAACCATCTAATGGCTGATTAGCCGTCCTCAGAAGACCTCTCTCATAGAACGAGGGCAAGGAAACAGACAACTAAGAAAAGGTACGTTGTGACATCTGGTGGACAATCAGAGACTTACACCGACCAACAAATGAGACGACCACCCAGAGAACGGGACGTTGGCCGAACCTCTCTCACTAAGCGGAACTCGGCCCTGGCCCAACAGAGACCTTCAACAGATAATTACATCATTATATTCTGACCCATAAGAGTGGCAGTTCGGGGCAAAGTGTTAGCGCTAAACTAAGCATAGTTTACAAATGTATCCAAGTGTGCTTTTCTCAAGTGCATCTCTTTCTCTCTCTTTCTAAATCCCTATCTTCTGTAACGTGTCATATTTTGTTGGTCCGCGAGGGACCTTTTTCATTGTACTAAGTTCTAATCAATTGCCTAGACGGTGTGTTTGTGTATGTGTATCTTATATTATCATTTAGCTTGTTAGAAAATAAATAATCAACTCAATTGGTGTGGTATGGAATGATTTAGTGAGACCCCGGGTTTGTGCAGATTTACTACTTATGCGACGTTCCGAATGAGACTGTAGAAGAAATTACTGAATTAGCGACRGCTGTAAAATTGATATTCTGATATTCTTTGAGTTAATGTGGGAAACAGAAACTCATTAAAACAAAGTTTTCCCATGGTGTCCCAGGTTGATGATAACCTGATTAATTTAATCACATAATTATAAACATAGTTCATTATTCGATAAACAGTSGTCACATTTATGATACCAACGTCACGACAGTACCTTTTGGACTCTGATCTGGATTACTGACTTCTGCCTGCCCTTGACCTGTTGTTTTACCTGCCCCCTGTTCTAGTAATTTACTTTTGTTACCTCAATACTGTCTGCATCTGGGACTTCCCTGAAACGTGATAGTACGAACTGGCCATGACTGACCCAGCAGACTCGGACCAGCTCCGCAATGCCATCTCCTCCCAAGGAGCCACCATCGGAAGGCATGAGGAGTTGTATTGTGGTCTCGTGGAAGGGTTCCCGACCTTGACCGAACACCATGACTGAGTGTAGAACACATTGCTGGAGCAATTCCGCGTATTGTCTGTTAGGCAGCCTACCACGACGGTAACCTCCCAGCTTCTCAGTAACCTGGCTGTTAGCAGCGCCTCTTCCCCGGCCATCCCGGTTTCCCGGGAACCCCGCTTCGATGGAGAGTCGGTCACCTGTCAGGCGTTTCTCGCTCAGTGTTCCCTCATCAACGAGCTGCAACCCTCCTCCTTCTCCTCGGACCGCTCTAAGATAGCGTACCTCATCACGCTGATGTCCGGGAGGGCTCTCGTCTGGGCTACGGCAGTATGGGAACAACAGTCGGCCGTATGCATCAGTCTGGAGGAGTTTGTGGCGGAGATAAAGAAAGTTTTCGATGCTCCATTGTCCAGGAGAGAGGCTGCCCAGAAGTTACTCCAGCTTCGGCAAGACTCCCGCAGTGTGGCAGACTATGCAGTGGATTTCCGCACGTTGGCAGCTGAGAGTGCCTGGAACCCGGAAGCACTGTTCGACATATTCCTGCATGGAGTTTCGGAGGAAGTAAAGGATAAGCTTGCAGCCCGGGAACTACCGGCGGATCTTGACTCGCTCATCACCTTGACCATTCGGATCGATGGGCGACTATGGGAACAAAGGAAGGAGAGGAGAGGAGATTTCAAACGCTTGCTCAAGGATTCCACCTCYCCTCCGATGTTGCTGGACCCCAGGAAGAGTGGGATCCCTAATAAATACAACTACAAATGTAGGCCCTAACTGACTTCAGATGGGCAAATGCTTACCTTTGATGGCCACTGGCACACTGGAAAAGTGTGCTCTTTATGGATGAATCCCGGTTTCAACTGGGCGAGCGGTTTGCTGATGTTAACAAAGTGCCCCATGGTGGTGGTGGGGTTATGGTATGGGCAGGCATAAGCTACAGACAACAAACACAATTGCATCTTATCAATGGCAATTTGAATGCACAGTGATACCTTGATGAGATCCRTAGGGCCATTCTGGTGCCATTTATCCACCGCCATCACCATTCAGCATGATAATGCACAGCCCCATGTTATAAGGATCTGTACATAATTCCTGGAAGCTGGAAATGTCCCAGTTCTTCCATGGCCTGTATACTCACCAGACATGTCACCCATTGAGCACGCTTGGTATGCTCTGGATCGACGTGTACGACAGTGTGTTCCAGTTCCTGCCAAAATCCAGCAACTTTGCAAAGCCATTGAAGAGGAGTGGGACAACATTCCACAGGCCACAATCAACGGTCCGATCTACTCAATGCGAAGGAGATGTCATGCTGCATGAGGCAAATGGCAGTCACACCAGATATTGACTMTTTTTTTTTATCTACGCCCCTATTTTTTTTAAGGTATCTGTGATGCATATCTGTATTCCCAGTGAAATCCATAGATCAGTGCCTAATTAATGTATTTAAATGTAATGATTTCCTTAGATGAACTGTAACTCAGTAAAATCTTTGAAATCGTTGTATGTTGAGTTAAACATTTTGTTCAGTATAATAATATCAGAACTGTCCTGCTTTATTAACAATATGAAGACATTTAAACATGATTAGTGTAAGCTCTATATCAGATCCCCTTTACAAAAGCGCTATCAATGTGTTCTAATGATGAGTTGGTAACAGTGGAATAGTAATCCAGATTAGTTGCATGAGCTGGTCAATTTCCATAATCTTCTGATTCTGTTTCACAAAAACACGTTCCTTTCCTTAATACATTTTTATTGCAATGGAGAAGAAAAAAAATCGCTTCTGCCTACAAGCCACCCACACAAGTGTGCCTGGATTTTTTTATAAAACCAGCACACACACACACACACACACACACGCGTATCCATGCATGCATATTGTACAAATGCACACACGCTACTCCAAGTCCTGTTTACACTATCATTGTCCCAGTGGTCAGGACGTTCAGAGTCSTATCACCATTCCATGTTTGGATTGTCCAATTGTCTCTGAATTTTTGACACTAAAGTTTCATTTTCTGCTCTTTGGCTTTTTCTTCCCCTCCAAATTGATTGTCTCTCCTGTTGGTAATTGCAATTTAATACCCACAAATTGAATCGAAACTGCATTCCTGGGCACATGACGAAGCAGCCGAGTGGTTCGGGGGCCCGCTTACTGTGGATCTCTTCCACAGCCCGCCAACAATTCTAGTCATATATTAGGTTAACTAACGCCAGGCATGTGRACAGATAGGAGGCAAACTGTGCCAAGCGCATGACCCTTTGCCCTCCTAATRGCCAAGCGCCCTTTTGGGTGTTGGTATTATAATTTTGGGCTTAAAGTTTTGTCCTTGTTGTTCTGAACCCATTGCCCGCAAATCGTCATGACGTCGTCAAGTTACGCCTTTTGGTCTGCCCTGTACAGAGCTCACACACCCAGGTTTTGCCTTCCCCCCCCCCCAGTCTGCCCTGTCCAGAGATTGCGCACGCCCGGTATCCAAACATGCATGGCTTGAGATGTGGTCACAGGTCGACGATCGTGTGTAGCTAGCTACTTAGTTTAAATATAAACAGTACTATCACAGCAGTATACGATTTGATTAACACTTGATTTACATCATCAATATTCAGTCTGGTTGGCTGAGACGTGCATCAGAGAGAAGCGTAAAGACAGAGAGGAGCACCTGCATCAACGACCCTCGTTCCAACCCAACTCCATCCGTTCCTCATTCTGCAGCAGGAACAAAGGTAGTTTATACTCTTGCTAGCCACCATATACTAAWATATCCACACAAGCCACTAGCCAGCTAACCATATATCTGAAAGGCATGTGCACGCCCCTGGCTAATGCTAATCTTATCTATAGTAATTCATAGCGTCTTTTGTGGTCAATTTGTACTGCCTCCTTGGGTAATCTTGTTGGATACATTTGTTGTTTTGGTTTCAGATTATTTTGTGCCGAGTAGAAATATATGGTAAATAATGTATTTTGTAGTTTTAGAGTCACTTTTATTGTACAGATAATCCTGATTGAATTGTGAATAATGAGTGAGAAAGTTACAGATGCACAAATATAATTATATACCATTAATTTCTTTGGGCACAAAATAATCTGAAACACAACCAAAACAAACAGCAAATACATCGAAAAAGTTTGTAGAGTCACACGCTTGATGCCAGAAATAAGGGACCAAACACTAAACATTTGACTACTTTAAAACACATATAAGTGAATTTGTCCCAATGCTTTTGGTACCCTAAAATGGCAGGACTTTGTCCAAAAAGTGCTGTAARTTCTAAACGGTTCACCCGATATGGATGAAAATACGCTCAAATTAAAGCTGACAGTCTGCACTTTAACCTCGTAGTCATTGTATCATTTAAAATCCAAAGTGCTGGAGTACAGAGCCAAAATATGTCACTGTCCTGATACTTTTGGAGATTTCTGTACTTGGCTTGCCTCTACTTGCATATAATCTGTCAAGACACAGTCATTCACTGTGTCATAGAGAAGCCTGACCCCATCATATAATAACCTCCATCATAGCTTCAGTTGCTTATTTCTGTTTCCATATAGATTCTGAACATGTTCTGAAACAGCCCTGTGCGCAACATGAGTGATTCTGCACACACGTAGACAGTGACTACATTAGGAGAGTTTCTCATGTTGATGTCAGACAGCCTGTTGGCTAGCTCGAATCTCGTTAGGGCCTTTATTGACATTGTGTTTCATTAACTTGATCGATTATATCTCTTAAGGCATGGTTCAACAGTAATCAAGAGCTCTGCACCAAAGAGGGGTGTCATGTCTGCAGTCAAAGATGACTCTCCAGAGGTTTGGCCCTAATAGCCTACACTTTACTACCACTGCTGTGCTCTGCCTGTGTTCCAACTTGCCAGTATTTTATACATTTATTTAAGAACCCTCTCTCAAAAGCAACGCTCACTGCCCCCCAGGCACATGCAGGTGCACACACACACACACACACACACACACATTTTTGCAGGTCCCACAGTGAAGGGCTCATGAGGTTGTGTACCAGTATCTATACTACACTTTCTATTGCTATTTGCTGTTACTTCCAGACTTACGTTATTACCCAACCATGTCTTTCAGTTTCCCAGAAACCATTTCACACAGATTCAGCTCAGATGGTGAAAACTGAATTGCATTAGCTCATGTCATAAATTCTCAAATATCATCTAAATTGCAACATGAGGTTTATCAAAGGAATCCAAACTGGGTATGAATCCTTAAATCGTGAACTGATAATATTAATTGATATCTGAATGTTTGATGTCCCTCCATCTCTTTCCTCCTATGCCCACCCTCTTTCCCAGTATGTGAAGTCAAGTCCAGGGTCAATATGTGTGGGTGACGAGCAGCTGCTCACCACAGACTGGCCTTTGCCTAAGAGGGGGAGGCTGAGGGACACTAAAAATCCTTCTCCAGACTGTTTACTGGGGGTACACCCAGGCCACATCGACAACAATCACCTACCTGCCATGCGTACTTACTACTCATCTCCTATCTTTAGAAACTATTCAGCTCCAAAGTAATTTTCTGTCTTCCTTCAGGGGTAAAAGTAGTTTTGGTCCAAGCAGGTGGCTGCTGTGGTAGCTGACTCAGATGATTAGCTTGTTCTGCTCACTCTCTGGGAAGTGTATTAGAATAACCTCTGGCTAACCTTTTGTAAAGGTTCATATTTAATTGAAAAGAAAGAGACGTTGTTCAGAGTGAGAGGTATCTCAAATATGAGATAATTATGCTGTAATGTACTGTATATGATCAGAGATGTCTGCTTAAAGTCCCAACTACACATGAAGCAGCAACTAAAGTAACAGATTGTCATCCATATCCCTGCACCAAACCACAGCAATAACTCTTAGCATTGCTCCATTCCTACTACAACTTTTACCCCATCAGCATTTGATGGCTATTACACATGAATCAAATACACGTTTTTTGGTCGTGTACACAGTTAAGCAGATGTTATTGCGGGTGCAGCGAAATGCTTGTGTTACCACTGTAGCGCCTAACAGTGCCGTAAAAGCAAGTTCACAAATAATCACAAACAAGAAATCAAGAAATGTCAGAATGAATCCAATTAACAACCCAAATAACACTACATCAGAGTGAGCTATGTCAAGAATCCAGTATTTAAATATGCGTTGTGTATTGTGGGGGATGAATCAGAATTAGTTGGGTAACAGATAAATAAGATGTTTTATTTACATAATATGCTTATGTGAGATAATTGTCTTTAGAATGTCTCCCTTTGGACTATACTGTTGGCAGTTGCACTTTTCCCTTCTCAGCTAGGGAAAAGTCACTTGGGGCCCAGAGAGGGGAGAGGTCAGGCTTGTCTTTTACATGTCCTTTTTCCATTGGGGGGAGGAGTATGGCAGTGTCTGGAACCATTGTATGTCCCCTCTGATGTTGCACTTATCTTGAGATAGCGTATGACCTAGAGGCTCACTCCCCTCAGTGAACTTGTCCAGGAGTGTGGAGAAGAGGAGGTTTTACTTGAGATAGGAGAAGATAGAGTTGACAATTGAGTTATGCCTTGGATGAGGTAATGTTTTGGTACTATGAAGTACCAGGAACGAGATTAGATCCTCGTCTTAGAGACCAAACTGAACGATAATTTATAGCTAATGCTATCTGGCTATGGGATACTCCTCTCTCAAGTAAAAGTCTTTCTTTGTGAACTGTTCCTAAGATCTGTGGTTCGTCATGTAAGTTGAGAGGGGTGTATCTTGGCTATAAAAGATCTTGGTATTCTTTTGTAGGCACTCTCAGAATTCATTATAGACACTGAATTGATCTGAGAGTCAAAGGGCGATTTTGAAGCACATATTATTAAAGATGAAATTTAAGTATAACTCTGACTGGTGTGTGGTTTATAACTCTCCTCATTTGGTAATACAGGAAATTGCCACGACAGTATAATAAAAATGCAATATACAGTAGTAGATACACTGCATTAGGAAAGTATTCAGACCCCTTTACTTTGTTACGTTACAGCCTTATTCTAAAATGGATCAAATAAAATAAATTCCTCATCCAATCTACACACAATACACCATAATGACAAATAACCAACAGGTTTTCAAAAATGTTTGCACATTTATTACAACAACAAAAAAATAACAGAAATACCAAAATTGAGCTCAGGTGCATCCTGTTTCCATTGATCATCAAATCACATTGTATTGGTCACATACACATGGTTAGCGGATGTTAATGCGAGTGTAGCGAAATGCTTGTGCTTCTAGTTCCGACCGTGCAGTAATATCTAACAAGTAATCTAACAATTTCACAACAACTACCTTAAACACAAGTATATAAGGTAGTTGTGATGTTTCTACAACTTGATTAGAGTCCACCTGTGGTAAATTCAATTGAATGGACATGGTTTGGAAAGACACACACCTGTCTAAGGTCCCACAGTGCATGTCAGATAAAATAACCAAGCCATGCGGTCGAAGTAATTGTCCGAGTCAGGATTATGTCGAGGCACAAATCTGAGGAAGGGTACCTAAAACTTTCTGCAGCATTGAAGGTCCCCAAGAAAATTGTGTCCTCCATKATTCTTAGATGGAAGAAGTTTGGAACCACCAAGACTCTTCCTAGAGCTGGCTTCTCAGGGGAGAAGGGCCTTGGTCAGGGAGTRGAGCAAGAACCCGAAGGTCACTCTGACAGAGCTCCAGAGTTCCTCTGTGGAGATGAGAGAACCTTCCAGAAGGACAACCATCTTTGCAGCACTCCACCAATCAGGCCTTTATGATAGAGTGGCCAGACGGAAGCCACTCCTCAGTAAAAGGCACCTAAAGGACTCAGACCATGAGAAACAAGATTCTTTGTTCTCATGAAACCAAGATTGAACTCTTTGGCCTGAATGCCAAGCGTCACGTCTGGAGGAAACCTGGCACCATCCCTACAGTGAAGCATGGTGGTGGCAGCATCATGCTGTGTTTTTGTTTTTCTGAAGCGGCAGGGACTGGGAGATGTGTGGGCATAGGACCACCCACTGGAGAGCCAGGCCCAGCCAATCGGAATACGTTTTTCTCCCACAAAAGGGCTTTATTAAAGACAGAAATAATCCTCGGTGTCTTCAACTGTCCGGATGGCTGGTCTCAGATGATCCCGCAGGTGAAGATGTTGGATGTGCATGTCCTGGGGTGGCGTGGTTACACATGGTCTGCGGTTGTGAGGCCGGTTGGACGTACTGCCAAATTCTCTAAAATGAGGTTAGAGGCGGCTTATGGTAGAGAAATGAACACGATATTCTCTGTCAAATGCTCTGGTGGACATTCCTGCTGTCAGCATGGCAATTGCATGCTCCATCCAAAAAAATTWACATCTGTGGCATTGTGTTGTGTGACAAAAGAGCACATTATAGAGTGGCCTTTTATTGTCCCCAGCCCAAGTTGCACCTATGTAATGATCATGCTGTTTAATCCGCTTATTGATATTCCACACCTGTCAGGTGGATGGATTATCTTGGCAAAGGAGAAATTATCACTAACATGGATGTAAACAAATTTGTACACCAAATGAGAGAATTTTTTTTTTTGTGCGTATGGAAAATTTAGAGGTTATTTTATTTTAGCTCATGAAACATGGACCAACACCTTACATGTTGCGTTTATATAGTTCAAGAAATAGAAAGTGTCCCATGTTTAATGTCTTTATAAACATGGGATAGCAGCGTTGGCTGTGTGAGTGTTTGTGTATGTACGTGTGTTTGTGAGTATGGACATATGCGTGTGTGCGTGTAAATGTGAGTGCAGGAATTTGCGTGTGTATGAGGTGTGTGTGTTTTATGTGAGTGTGTGGGAGTATGTGTGCAAAAAGTCTCTAGGGTGCAGGACAGAGTACCGGGCAGGTAGACGGCTAGTGATGGCTGTTCAACAGTCTGATGGCCTGGTGATAGAAGCTGTTTCCAAACCACTTGGTTACAGATCTAATGCACGTGTACCGTCAGTAGCAGAATAAAAAGTCAGTGGCCCTTAATGATCTTCCCTCTGAAGAGCCATGCGGTTGAGGATGGTGCAGTTGCCGTACAAGGTGACGATGCAGCACGACCACATGCTCTCAGTGGTGCATCTGTAGAAGTTTGTGACGGTTTTAGGGGTGGATAAAAATTTATAAATATGTGTGTGGGGGGGGGGGATTTCTATACAATTTAAAACTCTAAAATGCAATTTGGAGAACTGCTGTTTGGAGAACAAGCCATCATCACATTATAGAGGCTGTAGCTTCATTCACCTCAGTCAATCTACAAACTCAAAGCCAATTAGCTACACAATTAGCCGCTAAACATGAACTCACATTAACTTAGAACTGTGATTTAAAAATTATAATTTAATACGTACAAAGGGATCTGCTAGCAGGAAAATTATTTTATTATTAAAAGGTAAACAAATTAGTTTGCTTTACATAATTTTTTGTTGCAGTTAGAGTGACTAACAAAATCAATGGGGTCCCCTTAGAGGTCAGGGCACATATCCTGCGTGTCCGGTCGGTAATTCTATCACGATGACGACAGGTTTAGATAGCTGACTAGACTAATTTACCAATCAAAAACATTTCAACTGACATGGGTTAATAATTGAGAGACTTTCAGTGAGTGACATAACAAGAGGAAAACTGATGAAGAACAACCACGTTTTGAAATTGCACTTTGTGTACTCTACTGTTCTATCTCTCAACACTGTTCAAACAACATCCTCTGTGCGCTTCCTGATGAACCCAGTGACAGAGTCAGTGTACTCAATGTTATTCTCAGAGATGASCCAGAAGATTTCCCATTCCACGGAAGCAAAACAGTCCTGAAGCATAAATGACGATTGGTCAGACCAGTGTTGAACAGTTCTAGTCATGGGCACTTCCTGCTTCAGCTCCTGCCTATAGGCAGGTAGGAGCAGGATGMAAGAGTGATCTGAAAGAGGAGCGGGGGGGAGGGCTTTGTATCCATTCCACAAGGGAGTGTAGCAGTGATCCAAGGTCTGGTCTGAGTAGGGCTGTGGTGGTCACAYAATGTTGTCAGCTGGTGATTGTCAAGCAAAATAACTGTCGGTCTCACGGTGATTGACCGTTAATTAACAAACATATTTAGCATCGCCTGGCTTCCACACACAGCCRACAAGCCATTTAACAGTTTAACAATAAATCCATTATTTATTTTGGACAGGTCTAAAGAAGCATGATATGATGAAAATGGCATCTATTTCTGAAGAACAGAATAGCATACTCTGAGTTGTCCTGATGTGGCAATTGTATGAAGAATACAATTGAACAAAGCAGAATAAAATATAAATATTGTCTCCAACCGATTTAAGGGAGTGCGCACATGCGGCTATTCTGTGTTGAGCGGTTGACAAAGAAATAGGTACTCCTATATGCTTAATTTAGAGTTATTAATGCAACTTTAGTTGTTCTACAAACGTCGGGCTATATGTTTTAATTTTTAATACATTGTATGGCTGCATGAAGCGACTCTAATGATGGTTTGAAAAAAGTTGGATGAAAGGCATAAGCTCTGCTTAGTTTTTTTTTGCCTAGGCTGTACACACTCCAATAGTCTCATTCACAATTTGACAAGCACTTGATAATGCCTCGAATTTCACCGCGGCATCCCCTTTGTGACCATAATGCACCCTAAAAGAATCCATGCCTTTTGCAGCCCAGAGTGCTGCGTTGTGCCCTTTCTCCCTGAGTGTGCTGCACAATCAGAAGCCCTTTCACTCACATGGCTCTCTGGTCACTTGATCGGGTCTTTCTCACAGGCTACAAGTGAAGACAGACACGTCGGGGACGCAACTGRGCGCGTCCTTATCCAATTACAAGGTGCATATTGGATGAACTGTCCACATTTACTTTTCGTCAACCAACAAGATGAGTAGGCCTAACGAACAGCAAAAGCACTAGTCTATATCAATCTACTATTTCCCATAGTACAAAAGTCGACCTATTCTGTGCGAGAAATAAATATTCCAAAGATAGTCTGGGACAGTTGTGGGATGCGATAGATCCCAAGATAATACAACCACGAGCATCAAAACTCATTTTTTTTGCAATGTGGCTGACTCAACAGATCAGAACATTTACAGTGTACAAGTGATTGTCGGGAGTAGGCTACAAGATTGGGAGATTCTAAATTGTTTGCCTTCATTAGACAACTAATGCCAGCTCCTATTAGTTCTATTGAGCACCGTGGCAACAACTCGCCTTCTGAACATTCTATTCCCAGCTTCTTGCTCAACATCACAATGCCTGCTTCGCTATTGTTGGCAATGAGACATGCTCACGTTGTTTTATGGTGAAAATGTAAATGTAGAAACTTGCTCCTGGCCCAATTCCAATAGTTCCAAATTATACAGCAAATAAAGGGTGTTATTGTCATCATAAAAAGTGAATGGAGGGCATTTTCCAGGCAGAGTTATAATGCTCGTTCACACGCAATATTTTTTAGACGTACGTATTATTTTCTGAAATACATTTTCAAAAATCTGCACGCAGACATTTAGTGTGAAATTTATGCAACGGCCCCAGGGCACCCAAAGGTCACCGATATTTAATTACCGTTCTGCTTCTGCTTACTCAACCAAGTACAAAGAAACTCATTGGCCATCGCTCGCCCAATATTTATATATTCCTAATTCCATTCCTTACTTTAGATTTGTGTGTATTGTTGGGAAATTGTTAGATATTTCTGTTAGATATTACTGCACTGTTAGTGCTAGAAACACAAGCATTTCCCTACACTCGCAATAACATCTGCCAAACACGTGTATGTGACAAATAAAATTTGATTTCATTTGAAAATTGTACCATTCTAGTGTGACAGCTAGTCATAGTGAAATGTAGTGACACCTTGAGGCCGGTGTCGTTGCGCTGCTGGTGCAGTGCATCCGGGGGGGGGGGTTACTGTCACGGATCCCTCCAGAACTTTCATTACGCACACCTGTCCCCTATTCCCACTGATTAGTACTTGTATAAGTGTACCCGTTGGTTTCCATTGGGCAGGCCATTATTGTTACTATGTCCGTTGGTGTGTGTGAGTACCTGTGCTGTGTGTTTTGGCTTTTGTGCCATTGTGGATTGCGCAGATAATTATGGGTCTCGTCCCGTGTGTTAATCATTGTGCGCTTGTGTTATTTATTCGATGTACTCCTCGCTCTTTTGTTTTGGGTCTCTACCCTGTGTTTTGTTACGTGTTTGTTTGGTCTTCGTCCCCGTGCCGTGTATTTGGGCTAAATATTAGCCCCTATTACGCATTCCTGTATCTGTCTCCCAAATAATTTATGCCAGCATCACAGGAACATGATGAACCTACAGTAAGGTAAAACCCATTACCTTATTGCTGCAATATTGTAAAGCCTCTACTTTGGGTTCTAGAAAAGCACTTTGTATATGCATATGTAATGTATTATGATTTATTATTACCTAAATATGATAATATAATAACATAATATACCTTTTGGCATAATTTACCTTACACTTATAATCACATCTGCTGTTGGTTAAGCACCTGGTTGTGGTGTACGGAAATGCCTAATGTGTTAGGACACAGCAATTGATCTTTTACTGATTTTCTGCTCCCTTGTTTCCTCTCCACACATTAAACCTAGTTTATGGATTCTAACTCCTGCGGTTTCTAGTTCCCTGCACTGTCATACAAAGATATCCAGATGTTACAATGGATGGTCAGGAAACAAATGCAGATTGTAGAATTTACACAGCTTGTAGCAGTTGAAAGTTCAATATAAAATGTCGTACCTCGATAAGTGTTGTCGCTATGCACTAGTGACATATTGCTAAATMAACGTTAGACAGACTGACAGGTAGCATTTGTAAACAGGCAGCCGTGTGCAATGTGGTCGGTTTTTGTTACCGCCTACCTGAACGCAGAAACACACCCACATGCCTTGGGAAAAAGCCTCAAGAGAGAGCGTTATGTTTTGGGGTTTTAGGGAGTTTGTCAATGGAGTTGGTAAGAGACCATTTAAGTGATAATGCCAGAGAAGCCGGTGTTTGTAGGATATATTGGCACGGGTGTTGTTCGTCTCGGGCCAGCAAACCGTGCAAATATACCCTCCAAACACTGGCTTCGAGGGCATTAATCACTTTAATATAACGGGTTACCAACATATTTAAATAATGATTTACATATTTTCATAAAATATATATATTTTGATGAATTTATTCAAACTATTTCATCCTTCCACGAGATATAGTCCCAACATAAATATAGGGTTGCTACCCAAGCCGGCTGGTCGTTCGTTCTATTGGTTCGGTTGCCAGAGACGCGACCCAGTCGTTCAGTCTTTTTGTTCTGTATCTATGGATGTGATCCAGTCGTTCGTTCTAAATGTACCATTACCATACTGGCTGGCAATGTTCTTATCCCTTGCTAGCTAGCCAAATACGGCTAACTTAGTCACATCAAACAGTGCAGCCAGAATAACAGCAGAGTAGCTGCATTTGCATTTGTTTAAGCTGTTTTCTAGTGACATTTATTTGGATACATCCAGAACAATGAGCTAATGAGGTGCGATTTCGCCTGGCATAGAAAATGTGCTTTCTCGTCAGGACACTGTTGTTCAGAGGAGCTAGCCAACAACACAGCTAACACAATCATTTCAAAATGAAGCTGAAAAGACTGCAAACTAGCTGCATTTCGTTTTGTTATACCTGTTTACTATTGACATTTCTGTATATATCCATAAAAATTATGCCAGCTGATTCATGATTAAGACTGGCTAAGAAAAGCTGTCTGCCTGTCTGTCTSGTCCCGACWCCCGACACGTTCATTACTATGGGACAGCTGGAGAWRGAATTTCAATATTGAAACAATGTTACAAATGTTGGAGAGACAGACAGCAAGGTTTATACAAATCTCCTCTGTTGAAAACTAAATGTTAGTCTAAAAGAAATGTGAGATAATGTCTAGCTGCTTTTTATAGTGGAGATCAAGTTTATAAAATGCCTGGCTGGGCTGATGAGACAGTGGATTGCACAGTGAGATGGAACAGATAAATAGGCATTTCAACATCATAGCTTTAGCCGGTGGTAACTTGTGGAATAGACACCGGGTGTAATGCGGTTTTAATCAACCAGCATCCAGGATTAAACCCACCCATTGTATAATGACAGATTGTGTAATGCATTGCAATGTTTGTCAATAAGCACACCTCTAAATCTGAATTCCTTGATGACTGTGAGGGAAGAACTATGACCAAATGTAAAGTGGGTGTAGGTGCAAGTTTAGAGCAAGCCTCACCCCTCCTAACAATAATTTGTATTCTTTTGTCATGGAGAGGAGAGAATAACATTTCAGTATTATAGCTAATCTCATGCTATTTTACCATAACAGGCATTTGATTTTCATTATTATTGTGTTTAATGGCATTGAGTTTTACATTCTAAGATTAGATTCTAAAATTAGATTATATATTTGAAGAATCTCCAAACTTCTTTTTGTATTGTTTTATAGCACTAGTAAATACTCCAGGGCTAATTTCGTTAGGATGTTGGCATGTTTTTCTAGATTTAGAACATAAACCAACATTTATAAATCAAACATTATCCCTTAGCTCTAGCACAGCAAATACTTAAATTGTTTAAGCATCCATGTAGAATAGTGATTTAAATATATTTTGGGAATATTGACAAAAAAAAATGTACTCCATCAGTAACCAGGTTTCCATCCAACCTTTTTATGTGAGCAAAGTACATGTCGTATGTACTGATGGAAATAGAACATTTTTCGGTAAACTTTCCAAATGTCGACAAAACGAAATACGTTAGACCAGGTGTAACGACGTTCCTCCTCCTCTTCATCCGAAGAGGAGGAGCAGGGATTGAACCAAAATGCAGCTTCTTGAGTTGACATGATTTATTTAAAGAAAAGACGAAAACACGAACTTCACTATAAACTAACAAAACAACAAACGGAGTAGACAGACCTGGACGACGAACTTACATGAAACATGAAGAACTCACGAACAGGAAAATGACTACACAAAATGACGAACGAACGAAACAGTCCCGTATGGTGCAACATAGACACAGACACAGGAGACAACCACCCACAAACAAACAATGTGACCCCACCTACCTTAATATGATTCTCAATCAGAGGAGATGAAAACCACCTGCCTCTAATTGAGAACCATATTAGGTACCCAAACCAACATAGAAACAGAAAACATAGACTGCCCACCCAAACTCACGTCCTGACCAGCTAACACATACAAAAACTAACAGAAAACAGGTCAGGAACGTGACACCAGGTGGGATCTTTTCGTGTTCGGTAAAATGAATTATGTGAGAAAAGTCAGCAGACACACTTTTATGTGGAAATATTAATATCATATCGAAGTCAACTTGGAGTGTGGCCCTATCACTATGACTCTTCGGGAAAGCATGACATTTTATTCGGCTACAGATGAAATAAATGATGATGAACTTCACAGGGTGGTGAAAGTGCAAGGTGATGAGCTATATGCTTCATTCCAATAAATACTGAGGGTCTTATTCTGATGACATGATAATCGATGCTTGACTACCGTTTGACAAATAAAAATAATCGCATCATGTACGCTACATGTACGCTTTAGCCAACAGCGCATAGATACAGTATTTTCTCTGTGTTGGCTAGAGTGCAGATGCCAATACTGGAGTGGGCACACTCGCTATCGTATATAACACATAATGTTTTGGTGAGAATACCATCAGTAGAGTTGAAAATGCGATGGAAACCCATTTAACTTCWATTTTTTATTCGGGAACTTGGGAATTTAACCACAAAATGTATTTTTATGTGCACTATGTCATCGTGCACAGACTTGTATCTGCACCAAGTCAATTTGATGGAAACACATCGCTGGTGGGAAAATGCGCATAATTGTTTTTATGTTGATTTTTTTATATTCTCATGAAAATCTGTCCCAATTGGATGGAAACCTAGCTACTGACGGAGTTGTCAWCAGATACTCAAAACATACATATTTTTGCCCTCTAAGAATACGTTTGAAACAAACATTTGTAAAATATGGAAAATGGTTCATTTGAAAATCCCCAATAAGACAGGACCATTCTATCAGATCTTTCAGCACTCTGACGGTGTTGACGTTAGACAAAAATCTGATGGAGTTTCACTGTTTTTAGTACCAATGGAATTACAGGTGTGGAGTAGTTCATCATACACTAAGGCTGATGTGATTGACTTTAACACTTAACCAAAACAATATCTTTGTGCTTTTGTAACCGATGTGAAGCCCGGGTATGGGCGAGGGGACAGACGTAAAGTTAAACTGTTACATTGATGCTGTTGACCCGGATCACTGGTTTCTGCGGAAAGGAGTAGCTCGAAAGGGGGGTGAGTGTAACCGATGTGAAATGGCTAGCTAGTTAGCGGTGGTGCGCGCTAATAGCGTTTCAATCGGTGACGTCACTCGCTTTGAGACCTTGAAGTAGTGGTTCCCCTTGCTCWGCAAGAGCCGCGGCTTTTGTGGAGCGATGGGTAACGATGCTTCGCGGGTGACTGTTGTTGATGTGTGCAGAGGGTCCCTGGTTCGCACCCGGGTCGGGTCGAGGGGACGGACTAAAGTTATACTGTTACACTTTTTCAGTCACATATTGATTAAAAGAGGAGGAAAGAACAGGGAGCTGCTGTTAGGCAGTTGTGTAAGATGGAGGTGACAGGGCACTTGACATCTTAAGCTTCTCTAACAACAAAAAAGATGGAGTTATAAAGAGTAGTGAAACAGACAGCATCATGCTCTTGCTCAGAATTTCTGAGCACAAGGAAGGGTTTCTCAAAATACTCTTTTGCCTCGTTCTACTAATAAACATGACAAACCAACTTTAGAGCTTATTGTAGTCACAAATTATTCAAAACCCACTTGAGGCCATAAATGGACCATCAATTATTACCGACTTATAGTATTAATTACTATATTGAGYCCACATTCCTACTATGCAACTGATTTATCTCTCTGGACAGTTTTATTGTGCACTTGATATTCAGTAAATCCCCTGGTAGCCGAAGATATACATTGCCTTCAGAAAGTATTCACACCCCTTGATTTTTTRCCCCACGTGTTGTGTTACAGCCTGAATTTAAAATGGATGAAATTGAGATTTTGTATCACTGGCCTACACACAATACACCTTAATGTCAAAGTGGAATCATGTTTTTAGACATTTTTACAAATTAATTAAAAATGAAAAGCTAAAATGTCTTGAGTCAATAAGTATTCAACCCATTTGTTATGGCAAGCCTAAATAAGTGAGGTTTTCCAATGTCTCGCAAAGAGATAAATATGMCCCCTATTAGAAGTTGGGAAAAATGTAAAAAGCAGACATTGAATATCCCTTTGAGCATGATGAAGTTATTAATTACACTTTGGATGGTGTATCAATACACCCAATGACTAGAAAGATACGGTCCTACCTAACTCAGTTGCCAGAGACGAAGGAAAACACTCAGGGATTTCACCATGAGGCAAATGGTGACATTAAATGGCTGTGATAGATGACAGAGTGAAAACAAGGAAGCCTGTGCAGAATAATAAGTATTCCAAAACATGCATCCTATTTGCAAAAAGGCACTAAAGTAAAACTGCTAAATATGTGGCAAAGAAATTAACTTTATGTCCTGAATACAAAACGTTATGTTTTGGGGCAAATCCAACATAACACATCACTAAGCACCATTCTTCATATTTTTTAACATGGTGGTGGTTGCATCATGGTATGCTTTTCATCCGCAAGGAGTATAGATTTCTTCTGAATAAAAAAAAACAGAATAGAGCAAAGCACAGGCAAAATCCTAGAGTAAAACCTGGTTCAGTCTGTTTTCCAACATAAACTGGGAGACAGATTCACCTTTTAGCAGGACAATAACCTAAAACACAAGGCCAAATATACACTGGAGTTGTTTACTAAGACGACATTGAATGTTCCTGAGTGGCCTAGTTACAGTTTTGACTTGAAAATATATGGCAAGACTTGAAAATGGCGGTCTAGCAATGATCAACAGAACTTTAATACTTTTTTTTAAAGAATAATGTGCAAATATTGTACAATCCAGGTGTATAAAGCTCTTAAAGGCTTCATCATTGTACGCTTGTGTTATTTATTCGAGGTACTCCTCGCTCTTTTGTTTTGGGTTTCTACCCTGTGTTTTGTTACGTGTTTGTTTGGTCTTCGTCCCTGTGCCTTTACACGGCACTGTAATTTGGCTTAATAAAAAACCCTATTAAGCATTCCTGCGCCTGTCTCCCGAATCATTTATACCAGCGTGATAGAATAATGGACCATTAAGGGAGACAGCGGGAATGGCCCGTCCGACGACGCTGCGACTGGTCCGTCCGGCGCCGCCGCAACGGGTCCGTCCGACGACGCAACTTCAGCAGCCACAACTGGCCCGTCCAACGCCGCCACAACTGGCCCGTCCAACGCCGCCACAACTGGCCGTCCAACGCCGCCACAACTGGCCCGTCCAACGCCGCCACAACTGGCCCGTCCAACGCCGCCACAACAACTGGCCCGTCCAACGCCGCCACAACTGGCCCGTCCAACGCCGCCACAAACTGGCCCGTCCAACGCCGCCACAACTGGTCCGTCCAACGCCACGCTACAGGTCCGTCCGACGCCACCACAACTTTGGCAGCGGCAACTGGCCCGTCCGACAACAACGCAACTTCGGCAGCTGCATCAGGTCCTGATCAACCCGCACTGCGTTCCTGTGATCGTCCTTGAGGCCGGTATCGTTGCACTGCTGGTGCAGTGCATCAGGGGGGTGGGGGGGGTACTGTCACGGATACCTCCGGAACTTTCATTATGCACACCTGTCCCCTATTCCCACTGATTAGTACTTGTATAAGTGTGCCCATTGGTTTCCATTGGGCAGTCCATTATTGTTACTATGTCCGTTGGTGCGTGTGAGTACCTGTGCTGTGTGTTTAGCCTTTCGTGCCATTGTGGATTGTGCAGAATGGCGGTCTAGCAATGACCAGCAACCAACTTGACTAATTTTAAGAATAATGTGCAAATATTGTACAATCCAGGTGTATAAAGCTCTTAAAGACTTACCCAGAAATGCTGCCAAATGTGATTCTAACATGTATTAACTCATGGGTGTGAATACTTATGTAATTAGATATTTCTGTATTTCATTCTAAATAAATTTGCAACAATTTCTAAAAACATGTTTCCAATTCATCATTATGGCATATTGTGTGTAGATTGGTTGATCATTTATTTATAATTTATTTATGATTAATCCTATTTGAATTCAGGCTGTAACAAAAAATGTGGAATAAGTCAAAGGGTTATGAATACTTTCTGAAGGCCCTGTACGTACCATATCAAACATCAAGAGTTGAATTCTGTGAAACACTCCTATTTCCACCATCTAAGGGGAATTTAAATGCAGAAGGGAATTGACATGTAAAAGGAGCCATAATGCATATATCAAGTTAGGATATACTACATGACCAAGAGTATGCGGACACCTGCTCGTCGAACATCTCATTCCAAAATCAAGGGCATTAATATGGAGTTGGTACCCTCTTTGCTGCTACAACAGCCCCCACTCTTCTGGGAAGGCTTTCTACTAGATGTTGGAACATTTATGTGGGGACTTGCTTCCATTCACCCACAAGAGCATTAGTGAGGTCGGGCACTGATGTTGGGCAATTAGGCCTGACCCGTACCTGTTTCCTCCAGCATCTCCACAAAGTCCTTTGCTGTTGTTCTGGGATTGATTTGCACCTTTCGCACCAAAGTACGTTCATCTCTAGGAGACAGAACACATCTACTTCCTGAGCGGTATGACGGCTGCGTGGTCCCATGGTGTTTATACTTGTGTACTATTGTTTATACAGATGAACGTGGTACCTTCAGGCATTTTGGAAATTGCTCCAAATGATGAACCAGACTTGTGGAGGTCTGCAAAAAAAATTGAGGTCTTGGCTGATTTCTTTTGATTTTCCCATGATGTCAAGCAAAGAGGCACTGGGTTTGATGGTACGCCTTAAAATACATCCACAGGTACACCTCCAATTGACTTAAATGATGTCAATTATCAGAAGCTTATCTATCAGAAGCCTCTAAAGCCATGACATCATCTTCTGGAATTTTCCAAGCTGTTTAAAGGCACAGTCAAAATAGTATATGTGAACTTCTGACCCCCTGGATTTGTGATACAGTGAATTATAAGTGAAATAATCTGTCTGTAAACAATTGTTGGAAAAATTACTTGTGTCATGCACAAAGTAGATGTCCTAACAGACTTGCCAAAACTATAGTTTCTTAACAAGAATTTTGTGGAGTGGTTGAAAAYTTAGTTTTAATGACTCCAACCTAAGTGTATGTTAACTTCCGACTTCAACTGTATATAGCGTATATTCCATATCTGAAGGTAGATTCACACATATTCAAATGTTTTTGAGAAACACTACTGTATTATCCTTGATCTGTTAATGTATTTGTGCAAGTTGTTGTTTTGGGTGGAATTTATATGGATTTTACACGTACAGAAGACAAAACCCAGGGAAAATAGGTCAGTTGTACCACTAGGGGCCATCTTCTATTGAGTCATCTTCAGATCATATGGCAAGAGGAATGATGAATGAACAGAAGGAAACCACAGAGAACCCACTCACCGTCCTCTCGAGCCTTATGTATGAAGGCATCCACACCGCTCTCTCCATAGTTCCCCTCGGACGCCACGGTGGAGACAAAGTTCCAGTGCATGGCCTTGACGATATCCACCATGGCCTGTGCCTGGTAGGTGTCTGGGGGCACCACGCGCGAGAAAAAGTCGTAACGTGTGTTGTCGCTCAGCTCCGGTGCCGTGGAGGCATAACTCACCTGGGGGATCTGAGGAGAGAGGGGAGAGAGGGAAGAAGGGATGAGTTAAGATGGAGAAGAGGCAAAGACATCATAGCAGGAAGGGGTGGGGACAGAGGGAGAGCTCATCAGCAATCAGTCTTAGGGGACATGAAACATTATTTCATCCTGCCAGCTTGGCTGGCTTGTACCGTGCACCGCAGGGTGTCTCCTTTAGACCGCAGGGGTCTCCTTTAGACAACTGGGGGGGGGGGGGGAGTACTCAGCGAGAAGATGAGCGTGTCAGGCTTCTGCACGGGGATCGGCAACCCGCACACAAGCAGGGGGATGAAGCCAATGGCAATAACACTGTATGAGAGGCTTTTCATATACATGCTCATTCATTCAGTGCAGATTTTCTGGTCCTGAGTAGTCATATCCATTCATTTATTCATTCATCTAACATTTTGTAGTACTTTGTTTTCACTGTTTATTTACAGCTGACTGTAAGGTATCCTATGAGTTTCGGATGCATCTAAAAATGTGCTCATGAAAATATCTCAATGTGTCCTATATTGATATACAGTGCAACTGGCAGAGCTGTTTTTCTGGGTGTGATAAAGTGTGTCCAGTGATTGATGACTTATCGTGCTATTTTTGTGGTTGTGACACTAGGGGAAGGGAACCCGGATACTAAAAACAGCTCTGATTTCCCGCTGGATCCAGCTTTCCATCTCATCCACAGCTAGGTGGTTCATTATCATGGGCAGCAAGCTCAGAGGCACACTCAATCTGACCCATTACCATCCCTCTGCCAAGTTAACACCCACCACAGACCCATATCAAACCTATCTGGGCAGCCATTGGACTGAGTCACCGACTCAGTATTGTGTCTCCCTATCTGTTGGCACCACGTCCTTTCGGGATCCTCATCATGTTTTACCAATGTTGAGTGGAAGATGAATTCCAAGACGACTAGCATTGTTAGTTCAGTGGCCTTGTCGTCAGTGTCCGTCCTGAGATTAGAAGGTTTGGGGTTTCGATCCCCGGTCGAGTCATACCAAAGACTCTATAAAGTCCTGGCACATTCCTCACGCGCTGCAGAAACAGCGCGTYAGGGTGCCCTATGGGCCATTCTGGAAACACAATTACCGGTGATTTTCATCAAATCACTGTTATTAGAGTTCTATAAATAACAACATTTCATTTCAATCATCATTTTTTTGACACACATTTCCCTACCGCACTTTATAAAAACAARGAGACAATTTGTTATGACACCAGTTCAGCACTAATTACACCCTTTAATAAAAGCCTGACACATGCAATCGGTGCATCGGACAACACTGAGCTGTAATTTAGCTATGGCCCTGGTCAGTGGATGTTACTGTTCTTTATCTGTATGCAGCAGCACATGAAAATGCACAAATACATATCAGCATTTGGATAACCCTTTAAATCTATGCTCAGATAAAGTAAGATGTCATACGGGTGGGTAAAAAGCTACTGCACAGTGCAGTGAAGAAAACGTACTCCTCTTTTTTTCCCTCTCTCTTTATTTGCCTGTTTGGTAGCCTGTAGTGCAGTAGCTACAGTAGGTCGATGGTGTTGGCCATCACACACCACAGCCAGTCCTGTTTGAAAAGTATCCAAAGAGACCGATTAGAGGGCAGAGTCCCTGAAGTGCTCCAGCACGAACCAAAAAATGCTTTGGCCCTATTTCTCTGTTGTAGTAGTGGTCTTGCAATGAAGTACGCAATAAGAGACCTGTGTTGCCCACAGTACTGTACTGGATGTGGGTAGAGTCAGGAAGTAGAGTTGATAGTTGAAACACTTCACTGCTACTGTAGGTAGTAGTTAGCATCAATAAAGGGTTCACCAAAAAACAAGGGAAAGGGAAATGTTTCACACTAGATAGTTGAATTATGCCTTTACCCAGTACATACTAATTGTATGAGCAGATACAGAATTGCTACWTAGGGTGCCAGCAGTATTCTCAGCTGAATTGTATGGCGTCTGTAGGGTGCCGAGTAGAGTTAGTTCCAGGCCTAAGAACAGGGATCCATTTTAAATGTTTCTAATGCTTTGTTGGTTGCTATTAACCTCGCGCTAGGCGGTTGACTGCCTGTGATGTTGTTGTAATTAAAGGAGGACAGCTAATTAGTGAATGAAACAGCTTTTCTTCCACAGACCGGAGGAAGCCAATGTCCTGATCGGCAGCACAAGCCTACTGTTTGTTACTTACTATTATGTCTTACCAACATACAGTATAGTAAAGCAAGAAAGCTAATGGTCACAAATTATTAAACCAGCGAAATTAGATAAGAGTAATTCATGTTCTAAGAAATCTCTCTAAGAAATGCATTTGTATCCATAGAATCCACATATAATTGTTATAGAGTACACCTACAAAATTAAGGCACAGCAGGTTTAATACACTTAAAATGTCTGTTAATGGCAGTGAGATTGCCTTGCAGGGACTGTGATTGGAAACTATACATTCTAAAAACATTTAACAAGACTAGGTCAACGACATAGACATAACATTGAACATTTAAATGTAACCATTAAAAGCACTTAGCTACTTCAAATTCTCTATTCAGGAATATCTCATTTGAGATGCTGAAAACATTTGAAAGTGTTGTAATCCCTCCCAAATAAGCCAAGATGTGTCTGTATAGGCCAAGTAGGTATTGAGTTGATGGGGTCTTCGGTGTTAAAAACTGGCAACAGATTTGAAAGGGTGATTATTGTGTATTACTATTGTTAACCATATTTTCCTTTGGATGCCATTCCTGCTAAGTTCTCGCACTCTGAAGCATTAGACCAGGGTTCGTCAACTACAGTAAGTTTGGCCTTGGGTCAAATTTTTTCTGAGCTAATAGTTGGTGAGCCAGAACATAATTAGTATATAATATTAGCACAATTAATTGGCCTACACAACAAATTAAACAAAATGTTTAACACATCTGATTAGTACTCAGTGATAATAACAATCATTTCGATCTGATTATGCTCATAAATTCAACATGTCTCTATTCAGTTATTATTTTTGTCTATTTCTCTGTGCATTGATTGGTGGGGAAAAACAGGTCTATGTAGCCTACTGTTGGCTACACTATTGTTTTTAACATCAACATTATTTCAGAATAATTAGCTTGATAGCAAGAGAAAATGTCGCTCTCAAAAAGCATCAAAACAAAGGTGGGTAATGAAAATCGAAGTTTCAGGGAAGAATGTACAGAGAGGTATGTGTTCATATTACCTTATTTTCCCAATGCCAAGCCAGTGGGTCTTATTTGCAATGAAAATGTTGCCGTTTGCAAATAATTAAATCTCAGACTTCATTGTGAACCGAAGCATGGGAACTTTCAAAATGACTTTCCCGCCACAGACAGATGCCCGACGCAGAAACATTGAAGTGTTACACACACAGCTTTTCGGGCTGACAAATTCTATCACTTAAACGAGTTAAATCTGCAGTTACAAGGAAGAGGAAAAAAAGTTGTGGACATGGTGGAGAAACTTGAGGCCCTTTACTAGGAAGCTTGAGTTGCTCAATTTGGACTTGTCATCTGGAAGGCTACTGCACTTCAGCACACTGAAGAACGACAGGCAGAGGGACCAGGCAACTTCTCCACATGATTTGAAGACTACAGCATGCCCAAGGATATCGTTGCGTTAGTACGTGATCCTCTCACAGTCCGCCCAGGTGGAAGATTCTCCTCCCTTGCTAAGAAAACTCCCTTGCTACCCTCGCGTGATGAGGCCGCAATTCAAACGGAGTTGATTGAATTCCAGACATCAAGCCATCTCAGGGATGCACTAAGGAGTGCCAAGTCCTTATGTGAGGAATAAAGTACAATGAACAAACTTGTATTTTAGGTGGTTAAAAATGAATGACTTACACCTGCGAGTCCTCATTTTCCTCTATGAACGCAGTATAGCTTCACGACAGGAACTGGCTTTCACATACGTCAATTGAGGACTGCTTGTGCATCAATATCACATCCATCTCACCGGACATCCACAAGATTGTGTCCGAGGGGAAATGCAACTTTTCCCATTGAGTAAGTAACTTAGTGGCCTATATGACTAATTATTAAATACTAATATTATTGTGAGTGCTTATCCAGGGATATTTAGGTCTTAAGCTGACAGTATTTTCTGTTTGTTCTGTCGTTACTGTAACGGCAGTCTAAGTCGTCCTCCTCATCGGACGAGGAGAGGCGAGAAGGATCGGAGGACCAATGTACAGCGTGGTAAGTTRCCATGATTTAATGAACATGAAAACAATATACAATTACAAAATAACAAAACAAACTAACCGTCACAGTCCCGTGTGGCACAAACACTGACACAGGAAACAACCACCCACAAAATCAACACAAAACAAGCCACCTATATATGATTCTCAATCAGGGACAACGATTGACAGCTGCCTCTGAGAACAATATTAGGCTGAACACAGAAAGAGACAAACTAGACACACAACATAGAATGCCCACCCAGCTCACGTCCTGAKCAACACTAAAACAAGCAAAACACATAAGCACTATGGTCAGGACGTGACAGTACCCCCCTCCTGAGGTGCGGACTCCGAACGCACCCCTAAAACTCTTTTTTCTTTAAATTATTGTTTTATGTAGGATGCTACCGTTTTGGCCAGTTGCAATTGTAAATAGGCCTAATAAAAAAAAATGCTTATATTAGGACATATTTTTTTATTGTGAAAGATGCTGTTAAGCCTCATAGCCTACCTCAGCCAGTTAGTTATTTTATTTTATATAGGCCTAGGCTCGGAAGAAAGACTCAGTTAAGCTCTCTTGTTATTTGTAAAGTCAAATTAAAGTGAATAACTGTTGAATGAATTACTCAACTGGTATATGTTTTCTCAATATGTTTCAGTGCAACACTTGCATAACAGGTTAGATATATTTTCAGCACCAGGCGCTGCTCACCTCCTATTGATTGCGCTGCGGTTGCAGCTTTATGTCTAAGCACCACAAAATGGTCTGCTGCCTGCTTTATTAGTTGACTGTCTCCTGCATTCTCTCTCCTCATGAATGAGGTTAAAATGTAACTTTTGCATTATTTAGGTAAGGGTTACTTCCTTCTTGGGAAATTGCATGTTGGAGTTTTTGCATCTCGGGTCTGAGATTTTTTATTATTAGATATATTTTGTTTTTGAATAAAATATTCATAATTCATTTGGGGGGCCAAATAATATTGCTGGCGGGCCATATCTGGCTCGCGGGCCGCGAGTTGGGGAACCCTGCATTAGACTGTCTTATGTTGGTAGAATCCAAATTGTAATTGAATACTTGAGATAAGGAGTTAAGAACTGTAAGCACAATTAGCAAGTCAAGAACTTGAAATTCACGTCTGCATTTTATCACGCYCTTTTTGAAATATTAATGAGGTTGGGTAAAAAGTGATCACACTTAGTTAAAGCTGAAAGACAGTTATTGAGTGACTAAACCATCATGTGTTTTTTTTTACTCTGTTTTTATCAACCTGGCTAAGCTCTCCGACGTCACTTCACACACAAAGTGTGAAAGCGAACATATGCAGAGCTGATACACATTTACTTCCGAGCGTTATTATTACTGTGACTGCACAGCCACTAAATAACACCTCCAGAAATAGCAGGATCTCTGTAAGAAGAAGAATTTCAGCCCTATTAATCTGTTACTGAAAACATGACCATTTATGGGACACAAAAAACCATGCATCAATAACCAGTGTGAATTAGGTTCTTTAAATAAACGGTATTCATTGCATGCTGTTATTGGAGAATCCGTGCAATGTGTTTGCTGAGTGATTATTTCCTATCCCTCCTGTTGTACTACATATGTTAGAGAACTGCTCATCAGCAGAGACAAAACTCACTTTGTCAATTAATGACTAGTAAATCACCCTCCCAATAATGATCCCGAAAAACGTGTTTAACACTAATGTTTATTAGCTAATACAAAGAGCAATTACCTTGCAAGGCCTCTCCCCTGTGCTTTGTTTTTGTTGAATTACACTGAAATTACAAGGCAATCTTGACACATAATTGGAATTAATTGTCACTAATTATTTTTTCTACAATAATACAGATTAGACTACAGACTAAAGCACATATTTGGGGAGAGGGCTTTAGCTATTCCATCGGGACCTTCTCTGGTTATCAAACTCATGTCCCATTCTCAAATGTCTAATTTACAATTCAAATATTGCCCTATGAAATAAAGACATTTAATTATAAAATGTGTAAATGTCCTTAGATTAAATGAGATGCAAACAGAGTCATCCAAACCTTAAGTAGGCATGCACTTATTGTGCAGCATCATTCTAAATGTGATGCGTTCACATTTACCCATTAGTCTGAAAATCCCCTTTTATGTGGCATCCAGTGGAGGTGAGGGGCAGCTGGACTGAGATGGCCAATTAACCATTTCTTTGTGGATTTTGATGTTTGCTCGGGGTTATTGTCTTGATGGCACGTCCACTTGCAACCAAGTTTCACACTCCCGTCAGAAGCAACCAGGTTTTTGGCTAAAATGAGAGGAATACCTATGTGAGAATGCAGTTCCTTGACTACAGCTCAGTGTTCAACACCATCGTCCACTCCAAGCTTGCCACCAAGCTTAGGAGCCTGGGACTGAACATCTCCCTCTGTAACTGGATCCTCGACTTCCTGATGGGTCGACCCCGTGGGGGAACTGCAGGGGTATGTGCTTAGTCCACTCTTGTACTCCCTGTACACTCTTCAAATTTGCTGACGACACGGCGGTGGTAGGCCTGATCACCGACGACGATGAGACAGCTTACAGAGAGGAGGTCCGTGACCTGGCAGTGTTGTGCCAGAACACCAACCTCTCCCTCAACATCATCATCTGTCATCCAGGACCTCTAAATCAGGCGGTGTGAAAGGAAAGCCCGGAAAATCGTTAGACTTCAGCCACCCATGCCATAGATTGTTCTCTCTGCGGCACGGGTACATTAAGTCTAACACCAACAGCCTCCTGAACAGCTGAACAAAAATATAAACGCAACATGCAACAATTTCAAAGATTTTACATATGGAAATCAGTAAATTTTAATTAAATTAATTAGGCCCACGATGAAATCCCTGATTGGTTTCCTTCTTCTCCGGCAACTGAGTTAGGAAAAATGCCTGTATCTTTGTAGAGACTGGGTGTATTGATACACCATCCAAAGTATATTTAATAACTTCACCATGCTCAAAGYGATATTCAATGTCTGCTTTTTTAATTTAACCATCTACCAATGGGGCCCTTCTTTGTGAGGCACTGCAAAAACTCTGTGGTCTTTATGGTTGAATCTGTGTTTGAATTTCACTTCTCGACTGAGTGATCTTACAGATAATTGTATGTGTGGGGTACAGAGATGAGGTAGTCATTCAAAGATCATGTTAAACTGTCACATCTACTCCTGCCACTCCCTCTAGTGCTCACCCGATGTCTCCTTGACCTGCCYCCACTCCCCCAGTTCTCTCTCCGTCTCTGTGTGTGTGTGTGTGTGGGCAGAGACAGGTGTTCTGGAGTCAGAGCAGATCCCCACCAGCTGCAACCTGTTCCATAACCAATACCTCTACAAATACTCAGTCCTGCCGCTTCCACGCTGCCAGATCGTAATCTCTGCTCAGTCAGTCTACGTTTCTAGCCGTTTGTTCCTGTTAAGATCCTGTTGTGCCTGACGCTGTTTTCCTCTCCGCTACAATTCTGCCGCTCTGACTCTGGTCCCTGTCTCCAGTCCTACGTCTCGTCATTCCTGCTACTCTGTCCTGGATCCCCCACTCTACGGCCCCCTATGATTCCCCTCCGGACTTGCTCACCCTGTCCTAACACCTCTCGCTCCAGCCTCAGCCTCAGKACCTGGTTTTCTGCAACCCACCTGAGCTTCCCCTGGCCTGCACTCAATGTTCCCCCTGTGTTTCAATAAATACCTTGGTTACCTCATCCCTGTCTCCTCGTCTGAGTCTGCTCTTGGGTTCACCTGTTCCGCTCCGCGTGACATAAACATTATTATTGCACACAGAGTGAGCCCCTACAACTTATTATGTGACCTGTTAAGCTAATATTTACTCCTGAGCTTATTTAGGCTTTCCATGACAAAGGGGTTGAATACTTACCGACTCAAGGCATTATAGCTTTTCATTTTTAATTCATTTGTAAAGATTTCTAAGAACATATTTCCACTTTGACATTGTGGTATTGTGTGTGTGTGTACACTCTTAGAAAAAAAGGTGCCATCTAGAACCTAAAAGGGTTCTTCGGCTGTCCCCATAGAGAACCCTTTGAAGAACCCTTTTTGGTTCCAGGTAGAACCCAAAAGTGTTCTACCTGAAACCAAAGAGTGCTCTCCTATGTGTACAGTCGGAAAAAAAATTTGAATCCTTTTTTCTAAGAGTGTAGGAGAGTGACACATAATCTCAATTTAAACCAATTTAAATTCAGGCTGTAACACAAAATGTGGGGAAAGTCGAGGAGTGCAAATTCTTTCTGAAGGCACAGTAGACACTCAAGCACACTGACACGCCATCGCAAACACTTCATCATTTCCTCACACACATAATGTGCACATACATTTATACTGACTCTACACACACGCACACCACTCACATACAATTATCATATATGACGCAGCTACTCTGTTTATCATATATCTTTATGCRTAGTCACCTTACCCCTATACATAGCTACCTCTATCACTCCATTATCCCTGCACATTGTAAATATGGTGCTGGAACTGACTGACCCTGTATATAGTATGCTTACTCACCTTCTCATGTTATTTCGTATTTTTATTTGTGTGTTTTTGTTCTACCTTATGTTATTTGTTGTATTGTTATTGATTACTGCATTGCTGGGTTTAGAGCTTGCAAGAAAGGCATTTCACTGTACTTGTGCACGTGACATTACATCTTGGAACTTAAAATGTCCTGGTACTGGGTAAAGTTAATGATGACGTTGACCTTAACAAAGGCCCCAGGACCAGTGGAAGCAAAATAGCTCCATAACATCAAAGACCCACCTCCACATTTTACAGTAGGTATTAGAGCAGGGAATTGCCTGGGACCTCACGATACAATATTATCACAATACTTAAGGGCTGGTACGATATATATTGCAATTCTTACGATTCTATACGTATAGCGATTCAATACTGCGATTTTATTGTGATTTGATTTTCCAAACATATGTCTGCTATATGTCTGCTGCAGAGACAGGAGAGAGCATGCGAAAACGTGTTTCATAAGTCAGCAAAATAAAAGTGCTGAAAACATGTTGGCTCACTAATTAAAAAGAAAATGGAGAACAAGCTATAGGATGAAAAATACCAGAGTTTTGGCGCAGGTACAGCCGACTAGTGCTAGCTACCAACAGTAACAAAACAAAAATATATATATAGTTTATGTATATATTTTTCCCGAAACTTCGCTATAACATTGTCCAAAAATAATATTGCGACATGTAACTGTGTCGATTTCACCCCCCCCCCCATCACAGTAGGTATGGTGTTATTTTCTGCTTATGCATTCTCAGTTCGATGCCAATCCCACCACTGGTGTGCATGGCCAAAGAGCTCTGTTATCATGTCATACAACAAATTTAAAGGCCTGGAGTTTGCTAAAGGGCACATGGATTGGAACCGGTGCTTTGGTCAGATGGCATAAAAATAGAGCTCTTTGGCCACACACACCAGTGGTGGGTTTTGCGTCAAAAGCCCCATATCACATAGCCCCATATGGTGGGGGATATTTGATGTTATGGGGCTATTTTGCTTCCATTGGCCCTCGGGCCCTTGTTAAGTTCAACGACATCATGAACTTTACCCAGTACCAGGACATTTCAGCCAAAAACCTGGTTGTCTCTGCCAGGAAGATGAAACTTGGCCGCAAGTGGATCTTCCAGCAAGACAATAACCCCAAGCGCACATCAAAATTCACAAAGAATTTGCTATTTGGCCACAAAATCAACATTTTTGCAATGGCCATCTCAGTCTCCGGACTTGAACACCATCGAAAACCTATGGTTTGAATTGAAGAGTACAGCGCAGATGAAGGATGCCAAGGATCTGGAAAGATTATGTATGGACGTATGGTCTAAGATCACTCCCAATGTGTTCTCCAATCTCATAAAACATTTTAGAAAAAAGGATCAGTGCCATTTTCCTCACGAGGTGAGATATTGAAAGGTATTGAAAACAGGGGTGTCAATAATTGACCTCTACCTTTTTGAGAGAAAAAAAGATGACTTGTTAAACAAAATCGTTTTCTCTGAGCAATTGTATCAATATAAAGTAATATAGTGTCACGATCAAAGGTGCCAGATCAGCTCGGCACATGGCTGACAGATAGCCAGACCCCCCTCTCTCCCACCAGAGGGGGGAGTTGGGCTGGTTTTATGACTTAACAGCCGGTCGTAAACTTTCTTTCTCTTGCCCCGATGTATCGAGAGGTGAAAATACTTTGTTACACAGAGAGACTTTGCTGCCAAAACTCCAACGTCCAAAATGGGAAATGGTCGGTGTGGATTTAAAGAACAATTCTGTCAAGTGATTATTATTTTGTGATATCATTAAGGATGGTATAACTAAATAACTGTATCTCTGAGGGTGTACACATTCCAGTCAGTAACCATGCCCACATGAGCACAGACATTGTGTCGGCGTGTTGGAACGCCCCTAATACCAGAGTGCTCAAAAGGACTTGTTCACGAAATTTACATGAGACCAAAACATGCCAGGTTGCTGCTGGCATGTAAAGTGGTCCTAGCTGTACCCTGAATAATCAACCAATGAGACCAGAGAACGTGAAGCCGTGGTCCACACGTTGAAATGGTGAGAAACTTTGTAAACCAGACCAAAACATGCACCATCTGCAGCTGTGCGTGTAAAGTAGTCTAGAACGTTTGACCAAAGATGAGAGGGAAGACAGATCCCTCTGAACACTGTGTGGTACACCCAAAGTATCTATGCTAACAGACACTCCAGAACAAAAGAAACCTARTACTAATAAGGACATTGTGACCTCTGGTGAACAACCAGAGACTTACATCAAACCACTTCCCATAGACGTATCGAGTGGTTTCACCAGAGAGACGACAGAGACAGACATCTACATGTAAATATATATTGCATTTCTTTTCCGAATGATCGGTCGTTCATGTGCAAAGTATTCATATTCCCGTGAGCATAGCTCCCAAATGTATGTATGAGAAGTTGACTCTTTGTCTCTCCTTCTCCTTACATACCCCTCCCCTTTCCATTGCGTAATCAAAAGGTTAGTCCACTAAGGACCTGTTTTCATTGTATTATGTATGTAATCAATAACCTATGCTATGTGTGTTTACGTATTCTGTGTGATGATTTAGTTAGTTAGTAAATAATTAATTAAGCCAATTTGTGTATCGCCGATTCATCACTTAGGTTAGGGTTCTTGCAGATATCCAAGGATAATGCGGCGTTGTGCCCCAAATCCCGTGGTGCCCCAAATTGCTAATGAGTTAATTGTTACATGATTAATTTAATAATAGAGTAATAATTAAACATAGTAGGTAATTATTCAATAAATAGCAGTCTTCACATTAATGAAAGTCACATCACAACAACAGTAATTGCCTCATTTGTATGAGCATACAATATAGGTCAGTATTTAGAATTAGGCTGGGGAAATGTTAGCTAAGTTGAGGTGAGTGTTGCTCATGATCATCTTGTCTAGTTGGCTCACTTATTTGAACATTTTGCCATGTTATGTAGTTTAACAAGTGGATTATTTTGCTCTTCACTCGCAGTCAGTAGCCTAGGCCTACTCCCGACCAAAAGCCTGTGACTTCACTGACTCTGATAATCAATCAATGTGATTTTGTTTCACCGAATCTCCGTCTGTAGGCTATAGGCTATTTGTTTGATTGGTTTCTAGTTGTACAAATAAGTGGTGGCGGCAGAGCTAATCTATGTGTTTGGTCATCGATCACTGATCAGAAACATCTAGCATGCAATAATGTAGCCTAAATCAAGAGTAGACTCGATCGCGTATAGGCTCGATCGCGTATAGGCAACTCCAAAAGCCCGCAGAGGTTGTGAAATATTGACACGAGACACATGCTTTTGAAGACAGGATTGCTATTGTTTTCTATTGGTATCATGTTGCAGATAAGACCCTATGCCTGGTCCCTAACAAAGTGGAGTGAGGGTAGGAAGGAGATGAAACGTGGATCAAACAAAACATAGGCTTGGGCTCTGTTTCGAAATAACACTTTTTTATGATATTGGTTCCACACGTTCTTGTGACAAGTTGTGTAGGAAAAATAGGATTTCTTTTATATTCCATTATATTCTTATATTAAAATATATGTCTGTTGACTGTGATCTTGTCTGTTTAATGAACAAAATGACAAACTATTGATTTAATTTGGATGGCGCAGCCATGGCTGCACAGAGCTGTATCATAAGGCCTAATTCAACTCAAAATATGCTATTCTATTACTTAGAAAATACATTTTATTAGTCTTATAATGTTTCTTAGTACCTGCCTAAACAAATTAATAATGGATTACTTTTTGATGGTGTATATGTATAAAAAATAGACGCCAACCCACATCTGCACATCACTACTACCACTTGTCCCCRGGCATACCGGTATAAAAAGCGTATGCAAGAAGGAATGTGGTAAAAATGGGCCTGTTTGTAAGAATGTCAAATAAACATTGTCCAATTACTTTTACAGGCAAAATACCATAAATCATATTACCTTCCTCCACAACTGTAAACCCTTTCACAACTGCTACCCTGCTGACTGTTGTCACGCAAAGCCTGCATTCCACTAGCATTCTAGTATTGCAATGTAAAGTCTGTAGTTTTTCCGCTCCAGTTTCATGTTGATTTAAGGATGTAACGGCAGTCTAAGTCGTCCTCCTCATCGGACGAGGAGAGGCGAGAAGGATCGGAGGACCAATTTGCAGAGTGGTAAGTTTCCATGGTAATTTAATGAACACGAAAACAATACACGATGATACAAAACAATAAACGAACATACCGTAACAGTCCCGTGTGGCGAAACACTAACACAGGAACAAACACCCACAAACCAAACGTGAAACCCCGGCTGCCTAAGTATGATTCTCAATCAGGGACAACGATTGACAGCTGCCTCTGATTGAGAATCATACCAGGCCGAACACAAAATCCCAACATAGAAAACACACATAGACAACCCACCCCAACTCACGCCCTGACCATACTAAATAAATACAAAACAAGGGAAAACAGGTCAGGAACGTGACAAAGGATGCATAGCGTTTTGGCTGTAGAGATTACACTCTAGATAGCCTATGTACTACGTACAGTTCTGAGAGACAACAGAGGGGAAATATACAGTAACACCACTTTGACAAAAAAAAAACATATTCTATTGTTACTTTTTTATTTCCATCATAGAATAGAGAAATATTAGATTAGTACTTTAACAGATTCATTGGGTTGTGGTGCGTATATATATAAACACTACATGGCTAAAAGTATGTGGACTGTAAATGCTGTTATTGTAAAGTGGAAACGTCTAGGAGCAACAACAGCTCAGACTCGAAGTGGTAGGCCACACAAGCTCACAAAACGGGACCGCCGAGTGCTGAAGCACATAAAAATCGTCTGTCCTTGGTTGCAACACTCACTACRGAGTTCCAAACTGCCTCTGGAAGCAACGTCAGCACCAAAACTGTTCGTCGGGAGCTTTGTGAAATGGGTTTCCATGGCCAAGCAGCCGCACATAACCCTGAGATCACCATGCTCAATGCCAAGCGTCGGTTGGAGTGGTGTAAAGTTCGCCGCCACTGGACTTTGGAGCATTGGAAACACGTTGTCTGGAGTAATGCCTCACAATCTGGCAGTCCGACAGAAGAATCTGGGTTTGGTGGATGCCAGGAGAATGCTACCTGCCCCAATGCATAGTGCCAACTTAAAGCTACAGCATACAATGACATATTAGATGATTCTGTGCTTCCAACTTTGTGGCAACAGTTTGGAGAAGGCCCTTTCCGGCTTCTGCATAACAATACCCCTGTGCACAAAGTGAGGTCCATACAGAAATGGTTTGTCGAAATCAGTATGGAAGAACTTGACTTGCCTGCACAGAGCGCTGACTTCAACCCCATCAAACACCTTTGGGATGAATTGGAACACTGACTGCGAGCCAGGCTTAATCGCCCAACATCAGTGCTCGACCTCACTAATGCTCTTGTGGCTGAATGGGAGAAAGTCACCGCAGCAATGTTCCAACATCTAGAGGAAAGCTTTCCCAGAAGACTGCAGACTGTTATAGCAGCAAATGGGTGACCGACTCCATATTAATGCCATATTAATTATCTTGGAATGAGATGCTCGATGAGCAGGTGTCCACATATATATGTATATATATACATATAGAGTATATATATAAACTCAGCAAAAAAATAAACGTCCTCTCACTGTCAACTGCGTTTATTTTCAGCAAACTTAACATGTGTAAATATTTGTATGAACATAACAAGATTCAACAACTGAGACATAAACTGAACAAGTTCCACAGACATGTGACTAACAGAAATGGAATAATGTGTCTCTGAACAAAGGGGGGGGTCAAAATCAAAAGTAACAGTCAGTATCTGGTGTGGCCACCAGCTGCATTAAGTATTGCAGTGCATCTCCTCCTCATGGACTGCAACAGATTTTCCAGTTCTTGCTGTGAGATGTTACCCCACTCTTCCACCACCAAGGCACATGCAAGTTCCCGGACATTTCTGGTTGGAATGGCCCTAGCCCTCACCCTCCAATCCAACAGGTCCCAGACGTGCTCAATTGGATTGAGATCCGGGCTCTTCGCTGGCCATGCCAGAATACTGACATTTCTGTCTTGCAGGAAAACACACACAGAACGAGCAGTATGGCTGGGTGGCATTGTCATGCTGGAGGGTCATGTCAGGATGAGCCTGCAGGAAGCGTACCACATGAGGGAGGAGGATGTCTTCCCTGTAACGCACAGCGTTGAGATTGCCTGCAATGACAACAAGCTGAGTCCGATGATGCTGTGACACACTGCCCCAGACCATGACGGACCCTCCACCTCCAAATCGATCCCGCTCCAGAGTACAGGCCTCGATCGGTGTGACGCTCATTCCTTTGACGATAAACGCAAATCCAACCATCACCCCTGGTGATACAAAAGCACGACTCGTCAGTGAAGAGCACTTTTTTCCGGTCCTGTCTGGTCCAGCGATGGTGGGTTTTTGCACATAGGCGACGTTGTTGCCGGTGATGTCTGGTGAAGACCTGCCTTACAACAGGCCTACAAGCCCTCAGTCCAGCCTCTCTCAGCCTATTGCGGACAGTCTGAGCACTGATGTTGGGATTGTGTGTTCCTYGTGTAACTGGGGCAGTTGTTGTTGCCATCCTGTACCTGTCCCGCAGGTGTGATGTTRGGATGTACCGATCCTGTGCAGGTGTTACCTGTGGTATGCCACTGCGAGGACGATCAGCTGTTTGTCCTGTCTCCCTGTAGCGCCATCTTAGGCGTCTCACAGTATGGACATTGCAATTTTTTGCCCTGGCCACATCTGCAGTCCTCATGCCTCCTTGCAGCATGACTAAGGCACGTTCACGCAGATGAGCAGGGACCCTGGGCATCTTTCTTTTGGTGTTTTTCAGAGTCAATAGAAAGGCCTCGTTAGTGTCCTAAGTTTTCATAACCGTGACCTTAATTGCCAACCGTCTGTAAGCTGTTAGTGTCTTAACGACCGTTCCACAGGTGCATGTTCATTAATTGTTTWRGGTTCATTGAACAGGCATGGGAAACAGTGTTTAAACCCWTTACAATAAAGATCTGTGAAGTTATTTGGATTTTTACAAATAGACTTTGAAAGGCAGGGTCCTGAAAAATGTACGTTTCTTTTTTTGCTGAGTTTATATTCAGGTTTTTTACTTTATTTTTAGTATTTTCCACATTGTAGCATAATAGTGAAGACATCAAAACAATGAAATAACACATGAAAAAGAAGTGTTAAATAAAAAGAAATCTAAGTAGCCAACCAATCAGCATATGTGGGAACTCCTTCAAGGCCGTTGGAACAGCATTCCAGGTGAAGCTGGTTGAGAAAATGCCAAGATTGTGCAAAGCTGTTATCAAGGCAAAGGGTGGCTACTTTGAAGAATKTKAAATATATTTTGATTTGTTTAACACTTTTTTGGTTACTACATGATTCCTTATGTTATTTCATAGGTTTGATGTCTTCACTATTATTCTACAATGTAGAAAATAGTACAAATAAAGAAAAACACTTGAATGAGTCGGTGTGTCCAAACTTTTGACTGGTACTGTATATATATATAAATATAATACATATAATATATATTACTCTTTATTGTGTCCCTTTTGGGAATTGTGTCTTGCATCTCAAACTCAACAGCACAACATGACCACATAGAGTGCATAAATACATACAACAATGTAAGTCACAAGCAATATCACATTGTTATATGTTTCTATGCATCTATATCACGTGTCCAGAATTCCAAATGTTGATTTTATAATATAGTTCCACAGTATTCATCCCAATGCAGTAGACTCATTGGTAACTTTGACTACATATCCATAACACAGTTACTACACATCTTTAAGCATTTCATGAACGTGTTATAACAGGTCCTAACCCCATTACGTTAATGAAACATATCCATAACAAATCTATTACGCATTCAGGTCATGCTATGCAAGAGCTCATATTTAGGTATCTTAATAGGTTGCGTCATTACAATGACAGTGTAGTGGCTTCATTATGTCTGTTCTCAAAAGTATGCTTCTGCCATACCGGTGTTAGTGAATATGCCGAAAGGCCAAACCACATTTTCAAAAATTATACTGATACATAGCCTGTACCAGCTCCATTTCCCCCACTGGCCGTTATAGACCCATGACCTACTTTCTTCTTCTTCTCACCTTGTTAATGATACATGAAGATTCCCACAGGGTTGAATCCTCATGGTACATTTGACCTTTTTAAAAATGTAACCTTTATTTAACTAGGCAAGTCAGTTAGATCAGATTCTTATTTACAATGACGGCCTTCGCCAAACCCTGACGACGCTGGGCCAATTATGTGCGGCCCTATGGGACTCCCAATCACGGCCGGATGTGATACCGCCTGGATTCGAACCATGGACTGTAGGGATGCCTCTTGCACTGAGATGCAGTGCCTTAGACCGCTGCGCCACTCGGGAACCCATTAACTCATTAACTAAGGGCAATGTCCGCGCCCCCGCTGAAATCTAATTAGCATAATACAAACATCCCCATGAAAATCCTTCAATTTTAGCTAGAAATATCTATTTTTTGTTGCATTGGATACTTCTCAATCCACCGCATCCATCTATGTCGCACTTCCGCATCTGCGGTGAAAGGTGACAGAGCTGTAGTGGTGTTTGTCAGACCATGAGACATCTTCGGTCTTCTCCCAAAATCATCTGTAGCGTCCGAACAGTTTGGCCTACAAACTATTATGACCCCTCTATGGAAAGATGAGACTCTCGCGAACACGATGGTGTTCTCCATTCTACCAACGAGTGCTCTTCTTTTGGCATTGGAAAACTTTCCTGGTCTTTGTGGTTGAATCGGTGTTTGAAATTCACTGCTTGACTAAGGGACATTACATATAATTCATTGTATGAGTGGGGTACAGAGATGAGGTAGGCATTCAAAAATCATGGTAAACACTATATTTGTTTACAATAAGTCCATGCAACTTATTATGTGATTTCTTTATGTGAGCATATTTTCACTCCTGAACTCATTTAGGCTTGCTATAACGAAGGGGTTGAATCCATACTGACTCAAGACATTTCAGCTTTTCACTTTTAATTAGTAAAAAAAAAWACATAATTCCATTTTGACATTATGGGGTATTGTGTGTAGGCCAGTAACCATTTAAAAAAAAAAAAACATTTCATCCATTTTAAATTCAGGCTATATTGGCGAGGAAGAATGTTTTAGGCCTACCAGAGTTACAGTACTCTTTTAATCGAACAATATAATGCTTATCTTTATAAAAATATTCTGATTGAGAATTCACGAATTAGCCTCCTGTATGCCTTCAGAAAATATTAGAAAAAAGTTAGAAAAATGTATCAAACCTGAATAGCGAGTTGCACACAGTACATTTTTCCGTGCCAACCTTCTCATCTTTGTCCACTAGAATATTAAAACACAGAGGACATTCCCCGTGTCGGCTTCTTTTCACTATACTCTTTCTACTCTAGCTTTCATTTTACTTAAATGAAAAATACCATCTTCGCATTCAACAGTAGCCTGAGCCAAGGCTCCTTTCACTCTCTCTCCTCAGCAGCAGGCGCGTGTGAGGTGAGCAGCCGGAACCAGTTTCACCTGGACATAAGCTATACATTTAATTGAGTCTCAATTGGCTGACATAAGTTTGCGCTGTTCTCATCACCTCACACATTAAATCAACAGAGGATTGATCCGATCGGGTTCAGTCGGTACATTTTAAATTGCACATACCCGAGACCCGTGGCAATTATATCAGACCCAGATCCGAGACAAATGTCAGAATTGAGGACCCGGACCCACTCGGATCCCAGGTCGGATCTCGGAATTGAATACCTCTAATGTACATATCTAACTCAACTACCTCGTACTCCGACTCGATACTGGTACCCCATGTATATAGCCAAGTTATCATTACTCATTGTGTATTTATTATTACTACATTATTTCGTGTTGTACTTTTCTATTATTTCTCTATTTTCTTTCTCTTTGCATTGTTGAGAAGGGCCCGTAAGTAAGCATTTCACCTTTAGTCTACACCTGATGTTTACGAAGCATGTGACTAATAAAATTGTATTTGAATTCTGGCCATCCTACAAGGGTAAAAACTACAATAACCTTTGAACGGATTATGATGGAGACATGAGGTTTGGACCATTAGTTTTCTTAGAGGATTATCTACACAAATAATATATTTTATCCATTGGTCAAAATATTCGTTTTTAATTTGACACCCTAATACTATTGACATTTTTCAGTTTGACTTTTCTTCAATAGATTTAGCAAAGATTACAATTAAATTCCCCATTTTAGACTCACAGCTAGCAATAACTATTTTAATGAGTAAAACGTACTAACACAGGCTGGTAAAGCTAGCTAGCATTTCCCTTATTCACTAATGTAACTAAGTTAGCTAAACCCATGGCGCCTCAGGGTCAATATGTTTTACCACTCGGTCAATAAACGTTACGAAAAAGTTGTGATAAAACTCATTAAACATTTAGTTAACAACGGTAGCTATTTTATTATTTACATTGTACTTTTGCACATCACAAACCTTTTTAATACAGGACAAATTAAGAGACCGACAGAAACCAGTTGCGTTAATTTTGACTGCAGACAAAGATTTATTATATTGACAAAATTACCGCTTTAACAATGGAGATACATCTCCTCAATGAATGAAGGCAAGTGAGTTCAGGTGGGGCCATTGTAGCCAATGAGGAGGCAGATATTCATTTTAACAAAAGGCACAAGTCGTTTTTCCTCAAAGTTGCCATAATGTCATGTGCATCCACTTATATCAGTACTTTTGTAACAGTCTAAACATTATGAAACTTCTATACAACCAAATAAGCCTCATTTAATTTGATACTCTTTCATAGACTTCCATACAAAAAAGGGCTTATCACACGCGGACAGATTTTGGGCGGAGGAAATCCTCTCACTTCCTGTCACACCAGCCTTCGCTTTGGCTCCCCCTCCTGTCCAGCTCAGGCGTTCGGTGTTGCCAGCCATCTAGCTGCTGCCGAACCTGCTGCTGGCAAACGCCCTTCACTCATCAACCCCGGACTTGTCTCGTCATCATTACACACACCTGGTTCCAATCTCCACTCTATCACTGTATATATACTCCCTCTGTCATTTGTCTTTGTCGGTCATTGTAAATGTTGCTTGTTTTCCTGATAGGAATCTCGCCTACACTTTCATGAGTACTTAATTCTTTTTGCATTTTGGGTTTCGTCCCGCGTTTATATATATAGTGCTTTAATAAATTAATGTGTTCTAAACCTGCAACTGCCTCCTGCCTACTCCTCTCTACACTTGTGACAGAATGACCGACCCATGAGATCAGGAAGCAGCAGGACATCCCGACCTCTCGGCTATAGGAGCGAAGCTGACAGGTCGGGCTCTAGAGAGGGCGCACACCGTCTGGGAGAGGGACGGTCCAGAAGTGCAGTCCAAAGAGCACTTCACCCAACTCTTCCGTGCCGTTTTCGACCACCCTACAGAGTGCCGAGAGGGAGGTGAGCATCTCCTCCGTTTACGCCAGAGGTCCAGGACAGCGTGTGTGTGCGCTCTGGATTTTCGGACGATGGCTGCATCCACTGGCTGGTACAACCAGGCCCTGTTGACGGTTTTCCGCAGCGGGCTACAGGTGGACGTCCAGACCGAGCTGGCCTGTCGCGATGAGGACCTCACGCTGGACCAGCTCATCGTCATAGCCATCTGCTTGGATAATCTCCTGCATGCTCATCGTCGCCCATCCCGGGGGTTCGGGTCTCTCCCATGAAACTCCAACGAGACTGAGCCCATGGAGGTGGGTACGATGCACCTTCCCCCAGAGGAACATCAACGCCGCTGTCAACAGGGTCTCTGCTCCTACTGCAGGAAGTCGGACCACCCCTGGAACACCTGTCCCAGAAGGAGAACCAGGCGAGGAAGCGACAGGCCGAGGAGCGCTCCTGCACCTTCCCAGGTAGGCTTGGACGTGCCTTCCTCCTCTTTGTCCACCCAGCCTGTCCTCCTTCCTGTCACCTTCCCGGACTATCCTGGGCCCCCACTGAGTCCTGCCCTAGTGGACTCAGGTTCTGCAGGCAATTTCCTAGACTGGTCAGTGGCCTTATCATTACGCATTCCTCTCGTCCCTACAACTCCCTATCCAAGTCCATGCCCTATACAACTGTCCCCTATGAACAGGACTGATGTGCCAGACCACGATTCTCATTTCCCTCACCGTTTTCTTACAACCACCATGAACGCAACACTTTCCTCATCTTAGACTCTACTGCACACCCCATAATCTTAGGTTTCCCTGATTACAGTTGCATAACCCCAGGATATGGTGAACAGAGAGTAGTTTGTTGGGTTGGTCTCAGGAGTGTCAGGGGAGATGTCTCTCTGTGTCTATCTGTGCCACTTCCGTGGAAAGTCCGGACCATGCCACCCACATCCCTAACCCGGAGGAATACTGGGACCTACAGGTGGGTTTTTCGAAGACTCGTGCCACGTCCTTGTCCCCTCATCGCCGATGGGACTGCACTACTGCACAATCAACCTACTGCCTGGTTCTACCCTCCCGCGGGGGCACATCTAGCCTCTCTCGCATGCAGAGACCAAACCATGGAGGTCTACGTCCAGGAGGCGCTGGCCCAAGGATTCCTCCGTCCGTCCACCTCCTTCAGCTTCTTTTTCATGAAGAAGGACGGAGGTCTCCGCCCCTGAATTGATTACCAGACACTGAATAAGGCAACTGTTAAATTCAGTTATCCCTGCCTCTCATACCCACTGTGATCGAACAGATGCACTGTGCTCAGTACTTTACCAAATTGGATTTACGCTGTGCCTACAACCTGGTGTGCATCAGAGAGAGGGATGAATGGAATACCGCCTTACCCGAATACAGGGTAATGCCCTACGGCCTTACAAATGCCCCCTCAGTTTTTCAATCCTTCATTAACGAGGTGTTTAGAGACATGTTGGGTCACTGTGTAGTGGTGTACATAGACGACATCTTGGTGTACTCCACTACACGCGAGCAACATCTCTCTCATGTCAGGTCCGTTTTGGAGAGGCTGATAGGGCATCACCTGTACGCCAAGGCGGAGAAGTGCCTTTTCTTCCAGCAGACGGTCTCCTTCCTGGGCTATCGGATATCCACCGTGGGAGTGGAGATGGAAGAGCAAAGGGTCAATGCAGTACAGTTGTGGCCTGTTCCATCCAAAATAAAGGTGGTGCAGCGCTTCCTAGGTTTTGCCAACTATTTCAGGTGCTTCATTAGGGGTTTCAGCACAGTGGTGGGCCCTCTCACCTACCTACTGAAGGGAGGTCCTAGACAGCTGTGTTGGACTGAGGCCAACAAAGCCTTCCGTGCGCTTAAGGAATGTTTAACAAATGCACCTGTTCTGCCTCATCCTGACCCGTCTCTGCGCTTCATCGTTGACGTCCACACCTCCGAGGTAGGAGTAGGGGCAGTTTGGACAGACCACCGGAACCTAGAGTAAATTTGAGCAGCGAAGAGGCTGAACCCGCGTCAGGCCAGGTGGGCCCTATTCTTCGCCAAGTTTGACTTTACCCTTTCCTATCTAAGAACGRCAAGGCCAATGCGTTGTCCCGGGTGCATGACACAGCGGATAGGAGGGAGAAAGTGACACCAATTATTCCCCTGTCCCGTATTGTGGCTCCTGTCGGGTAGAATGTGAACGCTGACATCCATTGAGCCCTGCCACAGGAGCCCTCACTGGCCCACAGTCCCGAGGGGCGTACCTACGTGCCCTCTGATGTGGGGGACCGTCTCCTCACCTGGGCACACACAGCACCTGTGTCGGGGCCCCTGGGTATAGCCCTTACTATTGACTGTCTCTCCGCCAAGTACTGGTGGCCCACCTTGGCCCAGAATGTCCGGGTTTACGTTTCCTCCTGCTATACCTGAGCACAGAGCAAGACACTGAGACACCTCCCCTATGGCAAACTCCACCCGCTGCCGGTTCCACAACATCCCTGGTCCCATTTCTCTATGTACTTTGACACAGACCTTTGCCCCTCGGAGGGGCACACCACCATCCTGGTTGTTGTGGACCGGTTTTCCAAAGCTGGTCGTTTGATTCCTCTGCCTGACCTCCCTACGGCCATGCAGACCATGGAGGCTCTCTTCTCTCACGTCTTCCGGCACTACGGGATCCCGGAGGACATTGTGTCTGACCGTGGTCCTCAGTTCACCTCCCGTCCCCAATTTAATGGGCAGGTGGAAAGGGTCAATCTGGAACTGGGTATGTACTTCCGTAGTTACTGTCAGGACCGGCCGAGGGAGTGGGCTGAATTTCTGCCTTGGGCAGAATACGCACAAAACTCCCTCCGTCACTCCTCCACTAACCTCACACCCTTTCAGTGTGTTCTAGGCTATCAGCCGGCCCTGGCACCCTGGCACCGGAGTCAGATCGAGGCTCCTGCGGTGGACGATTGGTTCCAGCACTGCCGAGGAGGTTTGGAATGCAGTGCACACCCGTCTCCAGAAGCCGCAGGTCTTTCACCCCGGTGACAGGGTCTGGCTTTCTACGAAGGACCTGCCCTCGCCCTGCCGGAAGCTGAGCCCACGGTTTGTGGGGCCGTTCAAAGTCCTGAGGAGAGTCAATGAGGTGACGTACAGATTACAGCTCCCCATCAACTACTGTATCTCACCCTCATTTCATGCATCTCTCCTCAGGCCAGTGGCAGTTGGTCCCTTGGCAGCTAGTCCCTTGGCTAGTAAAGGACCCCACAACGCACCTCCCCCTCCCTTGGACATCGAGGGGGCCCCGGGGGACTCTGTCCACAGCCTGTTGGACTCACAGCGTCGTGGGGGGGTCTCTTGAGTACCTGGTCGACTGGGAGGGGTACGGTCCCGAAGAGCAGTGCTGGGCTCCACCTGCTGCGCCCTGCGCTTGAAACCAGCTCTCTGTCTCCCCTCGTGTTCAGTACAAGCCCAGCGTACTTCAGGCTTCTTATTAGCTATTTATGTTAATTTAAATGCACAAACATATACTTTCAGTCATTAAATAGTTTACTGAAAGGTTAACTAAATGTTTCATTTGTTCGTTTTTTGAATGTTTTTTGTAGGTAGGCAAAGTAGTCATGCGTTTGGAGAAAGGGATTGTAAATACTGTACACATAACAATTGTTTTAGATTATTTTTCTAGATGAWCCCTGGGGACGAATGTGAAACCAGCCATATGGAAGCAAAGTGAAAATAATATCTACATGGCATGTATTGCGGCCCCTTTTCCACAGTGAAGTAGGATATAAATAGCTGTTGCCGTTATTCAGAATTCTAATTGTGTGCTCTCATAATTTGAGTGGGTGAAATTTGGAAAACCCAAGCTATAGGCTTCGGTAGGGCTGAACCTGGCTGAACCTGACGAGTTGATGGATACGCTTTAGAATGTTTTGATTATATGCCTGGGATTTTCTCCGTTTTGTTTTACAATTTGTATCATGTTAAATATTATCCACTATCAGGAGCCACCATCAGTAATACTAACATACTTGATTTTTTTGCATCATTCCATTCCGTTTACCTTTCTTTTCTCTGTCACGTCTTTGTAAATTGTTCCGGACGGTCGCTAGCATTACTGGATCCTATTAGGCTAACGTTGTGCAATAATTTGAGACATGTAGCCTATTTGAATCATTATGGAACTCAGACCACACGTAGCAGGTTAAACCAGGAGCTTGGGCACATGGTTCCCGACGACTGGACTGTTGTCAACCAGTTCAATGATTAGTGAGAACTAGAGTAGATTTATAGGATTATTGTTTAATTAAACCCAATTAGACGTTTTTTTCTACCTTCCAATATTTCACGGATTGAACTTGAATATGACAGCTTTCAATATACAGTATTTTGTGCCTAAAGGCTCTCCAAACAGTTTTCCCCTTAGTGAATAAGGGGAAAATTCTAGCTTGCTTTACCACCCTGTGTTAGTATGTTTTACTCACTAAAATAGTTATTCCTAGCTATGAGTCTACAATATGGGGATCTTCATGCACCATTGACCTCAGTGACAAGAAGAAGGTAAGGCCTATACTTGCCGGTGGGGGAAATGGGGCTGGTACAAGCTATATATCAGCATAATTTTCTAAACTTGGTTTGGCCTTTTGGCATATTCAKCAATACTGGTATGGCAGAAGCACACTTTTGAGAACGGCCATAATGATGACACTATGCTGTAGTTTTAATGATACATCTATTAAGATACCTAAATATGAGCTCTTGCATAGCATGACATGATTGCACTACAGATATGCTATGGATTTATTTKATTAACCCTTAATAATGCGGTTGGGACCTTAAATGCGTGTAAATGTGTATTGAATGCGTTATGAACATGTAGTCAAAGTAAATATTTACCGAATAATTTAATTTGTCTCACCTTTAAGACCTGAAACATGTCAGTTAGATTGTTTTCTATCTAGTAACTAGAAGTTCCCAAAGTTTTCAGCCAGTAAACTAATCTGCCCCAGTTCTGTATCCAATGCATCTCCTCAATTGSTATCAGCTGGTGTTGACACTAAGACAGGATGAAGGTTTTCACTTTGTTACTCTCAGCCTAAGTGGAGCAGCAAATGGCTGAGCCTGAGGAATAGGAAAACAAAGGGTCTGCATAATGACAGAACAAAACAGATTGCCACCGCTCACGGAAGGAGCGTATACTAACCAAGTGGATCTGTGACAGAGACGGAGAGGTGTATCCCCGCTTCGCATCATTTGATGCAATATGACGGATTGAGGTGACAACTTGTTTAATTATTTTAAAAATGACAAACTCTCGTTCACTTTGATGCATCATTCAGATGTCACAGCACCGATGAAGTGCCGCTGTAAAAGTATCATAGTCAAATTGAAATAAAACAGAAGATTTCAAGTTTTTTTTTTTTTTTTTTTTTGAAATAAAACAGAAGATTTCAAGTTTATTTATTTTTTTACTCCGCTGCAATTGCCATAGCTCTGGTGGAGTACAGCTATCAGATAGAATCGAAATTTCGAGTTTGAGAGTAAAGGTTACTACCGTAATTTATTTCACAATTCCGATTGAGACATTCATTGCGCCACTGTCTGGCTAGTTTAAAACCCTTGCTCTAAGAGACTGATAATACATTCTCAAACCGTGCATTAGACCTTTTCATAGTATTTCCATCTCTCAAATTTGACCTTCAAAGTTTTGCCACTCCATTGCATTGAGACAAATGGCAGTGCCAATAACGTCTAGCCCATCCCCCTCAGCTCCCAAAGAGACTGACATCACACTATGGTCCAATCATGCAGATCATTTCAAGTAACAACTAGCATAGGCTCCCTCCGCTGCATTAAATAACTGTAGTAAAACTGTCTCAATCCTTGTGAACTGGACTGAATCTGTATAATGACACTTCTCTCCAGAGATCTGTCATGGTGAAGAATACGGGGCCCAGAGTTCCTGCTCGGGAAAAACTCATGGTCTTAAACGTGAATATTACAATGGGAGAAACATGAATGATTCTAATAATAATTAGGTGGTTCCTATTTCACACATGTACAAGTGTGTGTTGGCCGCATGTGTGAATGTGCTTTTTGCATATCCCAACTCCCCCTGAGACACCCTCGGGGAGAGTGGAGTCACGACCGGAGTTGATGGCTCATCAGGGTCTAGTGTTTGTAACCCTTGTCCGGGCCAGAATGGCCCATAGCGGCATCCTGTTTCTGTAGCGTGAGGCAGCTTGATGTACAAGTACACCCCCTGGACAGGACACATGTTGAAGGCCAATAGAATTTCTGGTACGGAGCACTGTATCCCACATCCCACAGCAACACATAGCTAATGTGTCCATTAGCTGTGGGATGTGGGATACAGGCATAAATCATCTCAGCTATTAGTCACATTGAGCTCTTCCTGTAGTGGTTGTGTTATCCTGCTTGTTTCCAACCAATGGAATCTGTTCCAGGTATTAATTTGTTTGTCTCATACCTGCTGTTTGCAAGCTCACAGTCTGACACTYGTCTCGTGAACGTGATTGCTTGATGTTGTCGTCTGGAATGAATGAGAAGAGACACTCCCACCCTCCCTGTGCTCTTTACGTCATTGTTGCAGTGTTTCACTCAGTACCTTTCTCTAGGCGGATGGGGTGTCCAATTGGATTTGCACATCATTCAGGGAACGGGGAAGGCTATATTTGAACGTAGTAAAGCCGTAATAAACCTGAAATAAGGCTTCTCGTGTAGGTCTGAAGTMGTAATTGGGTGTAAAGGTTAATGCATTAGGTATAAGCTGGTTCAGGCCTCTTTTCTCTCTGTAATTGATTATGGTGACTTGTTGTATATGCATGCAACCTCCTCCGTCTTAGAGACTGGACTCTGTTTATCATGCATCKTTGTGCTTTATTACAAATACCAAGTCACTCACCCACCATTGCACATTGTGCCAAATGGTAGGTTGGACCTCACTTTATATGCGCAGAAAGATACATTTGTATGTGTTCATCTACAAAGCCCTTTTGGGTAAACTCCCTCTTTACCTCTGTAGTCTGGTCTCCTTCACCACCAGCAGGTAAACTCCCTCTTTACCTCTGTAGTCTGGTCTCCTTCACCACCAGCAGGTAAACTCCCTCTTTACCTCTGTAATCTGGTCTCCTTCACCACCAGCAGTTACCATACCCGGTCTGCTAGGTGGTTGCTACTTAAAGTCCCCAGGACATTCACAGTATTAGGCAAGACTGCCTTCTCTTCTTGTGCACCAGACGCATGGAATAATCTACAATCCATGCTTCATATAGATATGGTAGTGCCAATGAATTAATTTCAAATATTGATGGGAGACTCTGTTACAGAGGAGTGTAAATGCTTTTTTTTAGGCTGGATCATGTTGTTGTATTGTTGTATGTTTTAATTATGTAATGTATTGATTGTTTAAAGGCCATAGCTATTATATAGTATTTTTTTAATTGATCCCAACCTTGGACTCAGAGCCTTTTACAATAACTCAAGAGTGCTGATGGCAGCAGATTCCTCTTTGTTAACGACATCCCCATGGAGATGGCTAGGCCTAAGAAGATGCTCCGAAAGACATACTAAACACACTAATGGGCTGTCCGTAACAAAGGCTTTGGTCTATTTTGGGGGGTTGTCTCTGATTGTATAACTTCGTTATCCATGACTAGAGTATGGTCCTTGTGCATTTTGTGGCGTCTTTGCCTTGGTTATGAGGTGTTATGAATGTCTGTTAAACCTCAAGTGATTCAATAATTCCCAATTACCTGCATGGAAATAGGCAATGGTTTGGCACTATGCAGGATTATAGTATGGTTTGGAAAGAACAGGGGACACCAAAAATGTTACTTTTTCCAACTTGAAATATTAAGCATCTTCTATAACGAAGGTTCATATGATCATGAACATTTGCCTGTGCTAACAATGTTCCTTTATTGAAATGAACTAATAAGGATGATAAGCTCTTGTATTTTAATGTTAAGTGACYTTTGGGTTTAATCTGCTGCCTAATTTGGCGCTAATAGCATCTTCATTCCTTATATGATAACTCACCAACTACTAATGAAGAATACAATTTTATTTGCTGATTGAGCATATTTAATTTCTAACATCCATCTTAATGTAGATTATTAATCGAAATGTAATGGCGGGGAGGGGTCGTCCAAAATAGGGGAGGGTTGTCAAACTTATTTGTTTTGCTTTAGGGAGGGTTGTGTTTTTTTTTATTGGGCACAGGGGATGGTAGTGCATTTTTTCCCTGGTTTACATTCGCTCTTCTGCTTGTATTGTCCCTATAAACAATGGCTGGACTTACTTTTGATATTACCCTAATAAAGTTTAGAAACGTTTGTGAAGGTTTAGTATGGTGTGGCTATTATTAAGCTACTGCAGGCTTATGATATGAAGGCAGTGCGCCACAGTGCTGCAACTGACTCTGACAGTTGAACTTGAGGTGAGGAAGAATGTTTTAGGCCTACCAGAGTTCAAATCAAATAACATTTTATTTGATACTTGAGCCGAATAGACCTTACCGTGAAATGCTTATTTACACCAACAATGCAATTTTAAGAAATTATTTACTAAATAAACTAAAGTAAAAAAAAATAAGAAGAATAAAAAGAAAAAAAATGTAATCAAAAAAGTAACAAAATTACAATATATGAAGAAGAAAATAAAATAGAAAATAGAAACAGAATAAAATAACAATAATGAGGCTATATACAGGGGGTACCGAGATAATGTGCGGGGATAGAGGTTAGTCGAGGTAATTTGTACATGTAGGCAGGGGTAAAGTGGCTCTGGATAGAGAGTAAACAGCGAGTAACAGCAGTGTAAAAACAGAGGGGGGGGGAATCAATGTAAATAGTCTGGGTGGCATTTGATTAATTGTTCAGCAGTCTTATTGTTTGGAGCTATAAGCTGTTGAGGAGCCTTTTGGACCTAGACTTGGTGCTCCGGTAAAGCTTGCCGTGCGGTAGCAGAGAGAACAGTCCACGACTTGGGTGACTGGAATCTTTAAAAAAAATGTTGGGCCTTCCTCTGACACCGCCTGGTATAGAGGTCCTGGATAGCAGGAAGCTTGGTCCCAGTGACGTACTGTGCTGTACGCATTACCCTCTGTAGCGCCTTACGGTCAGAAACAGACCAGTTGCCATAACAGGCGGTGATGCAACCAGTCAGGATGCTCTCGATGGTGCAGCTGTATAACTTTTTGAGGATCTGGGGACCCATACCAAATCTTTTCAGTCTCCTGAGGCGGAAAAGGCGTTGTCATGCCCTCTTCGCAGCTTTCTTGGTGTGTTTGGACCATGATAGGTTGTTGGTGATGTGGACACCAAGGAACTTGAAACTCTCAACAGGCTCCACTACAGCCCCATCGATGTGAATGGGGGCGTGTTCGGCCCTCCTTTTCCTGTAGTCCACAATTAGCTCCTTTGTCTTGCTCACATTGAGGGAGAGGTTGTTCTCCGGGCACCTCACAGCCAGGCATCTTATTTCCTCCCTATAGGCTGTCTCATCGTTGTCGGTGATCAGGCCTACCAAAGTTGTGTCGTCAGCAAACTTAATGATGGTGTTGGAGTCGTGCTTGGCCACGCAGTTGTGGGTGAACACAGAGTACAGGAGGGTAACTGAGCACGCACCCCTGAGGGTTGAGGATCAGCATGGCAGATGTGTTGTTGCCTACCATTACCACCTGGGGGTGGCCCGTCAGAAAGTCCAGGATCCAGTTGCAGAGGGAGGTGTTTAGTCCCAGGGTCCTTAGCTTAGTGATGAGCTTTGTGGGCACCATGGTGTTGATCGCTGAGCTGTAGTCAATGAATAGCATTCTCACATAGATGTTCCTTTTGTCCAGGTAGCAAAGGGCAGTGTGGAGTGCAATTGAGATTGTGTCATCTGTTGGGGCGGTATGCGAATTGGAGTGGATCTAGGGGTTTTGGGATGATGGTGTTGATGTGAGTCATGACCAGCCTTTCAAAGCACTTCATGACTACCGACGTGAGTGCTATGGGGCGGTAGTCATTTAGGCAGGTTACCTTCACTTTCTTGGGCACAGGAATTTTGGTGGTCTGCTTGAAACACGTAGGTATTACAGACTTGGTCAGGTGGAGGTTGAAAATGTCAGTGGAGACACTTGCCAGTTGGTCTGGAAATGCTCTGAGTACAAGTCCTGGTAATCCGTCTGGCCCAGTGGCCTTGTGAATGTTGACCTGTGTAAAGATCTTGCTCACATCAGCTACGGAGAGCATGATCACACAGTCGTCCGGAACAGCTGGTGCTTTCATGCATGCTTCAGTGTTGCTTGCCTCAAAGCGAGCATAAAAGACATTTAGCCTGTCTGGTAGGCTCGCTTCACTGGGCAGCTCGCGGCTGGGTTTCCCTTTGTATACTGTAATAGTTTGCAAGCCCTGCCACAACCAACGAGCGTCAGAGCTGGTGTATTAGGATTCAATCTTAGTCCTGTATTGATGCTTTGCATGTTTGATGGTTCGTCTGAGGGCATAGTGGTATTTCTTATAAGTGTCCGGATTAGTGTCCCGCTCCTTGAAAGCGGCAGCTCAAACCGCTAGCTCGGTGCGGATGTTGCCTGTAATCCATGGCTTCTGGTTGGGATATATACATACGGTCAATGTGGGGACGACGTCATCGATGCACTTATTGTTGAAGCAGGTGACTGAGGTGGTATACTCCTCAATGCCATTGGATTTAATTATAAATGAGCAAACATTTCTAAACAGATGTTTTTGCTTTGTCCTTATAGGGTATTGTGTGTAGATTGATGAGAGGGAAAAACAATTTCATCCATTTTAGAATAAGGCTGTACCGTAACAAAATGGGGGAAAAGTCAAGGGGTCTGAATACTTTCCCGAATGCACTGTATATACTCTCTATATATATATTTATTAAAATATGAATACCATACAGTGGACACCTAAGCCTATAGGCCTATGCATGAAATGCCCTGATACTGTCACGATCGTCATAAGGAGTGGACCAAAATGCAGTGTGGTATGTTTCCATCCTTTTTATTAGGAAGAGAAATCTCAAATAACAAAAACAATAAAGCGAACAAACGAACCGTGAAGCTCAGAGTAGTGCTCACATGCAATTATACCTAGACAAGATCCCACAAAGCACAAAGGGGAAATGGCTGCCTAAATATGATCCCCAATCAGAGACAACGATAAACAGCTGTCTCTGATTGGGAATCATACCAGGCCAACATAGATATATAATTACCTAGATGACCCACCCTAGTCACACCCCGACCTAACCAACATAGAGAATAACAGGCTCTCTATGATCGGGGGTGACAGATACTGCACATTTAGTGCTCAAATCTCTGAAAGTTGAACCGTGAGGTGGACAACTATTGTTTTAGGAAAGTTTAGGAAAGTTGTGTGGTGCATTGGGACAGAAACCTGTTGGTGGAAAATGTACTGCATGCATTTTATATAATTATATAAATGGCATCAAAATGTTGAAAATCTGATTTCCCCTTGCTGATCATTGTCTGCAGCCGGCTCTGWTCGTACTGTAATGAACCAGACAGGGAGAGTAGTGAGCTCGTCTGTGGTGGTCGGCTAACCCTCAACCTTCTGGACCATAGCCCTGCATGCTGAAATGGCAAAGTCAATATCCACGTTTATAAACTAAGGGTCTCTACAGTTACTGCTATTTGTGGTTGTAAATAATATTTTGAGTTCATTCTATGAGCGGGATGGTGTTCAATTTATTTTACAGTACAAGGGGAAGGTAATGGGAAAATATTTGTAACATTGGAGAGGGGGGGGTGCATTTTTTTTAATAACACCTTGAGTTGGACCAGCCCCTCCCTCCCAGTACATTTTGATCTGTCCCTAAGGAAACTGTAAGTAGCGCACAGTAAGTTACACATTGACATCAATAAGAACTGTCCCTTTCTCCTTGGTAAATCCATTCACAAAGACCATCCTGTTCTCCCATTATTCCTTGGAACAAACTTGGAAAGAGGCTTCTTCAATGACATTTCCCCTGTTGCTCTCCCTCTGTTGTTCAATTAATGAACTACAAAATGATTGATGATCCCCAGGACCATTAATTATTCAAATGTGCCTGTGGTTGAAAGATGTGCTTTAGGTAATGTGGGTGATGTATCGTCAGAAAAAAAGACCTTAATTCTGGTGATTATCATTGGGCTGTCGTGGTTCCTCCTGGCACCAGTGGGCGGCAGAGACCGCCCTAGAGACTTTAATTGGACTCAGGTGTGTCTTAGTACTTCATAACTGTATCCTTGTTAAAATAGGTGTGTTTTCCGTGGTCCTTTGCAGAAGCTTGAATTGTGTTTAGTGTTTGTTGGTTTTTCAAGTGTACTTTGTTCCTGCGGCTGCCGTATCTCAAAAAAGTATCATGTTTTTCCTTTAACCACTGATTCCTCATCTGGTCTCGTCTCTGCACCTGGGCCCAACCTTACCACGTCACATGGGCACCTACTGATTTACCTAACCTCCCAGTTTGTGATGTCAGAGGACCTGATGTCCTTAATGGGAGAGAATAAATAGCTGCAGATCTGTTTTGAGCCAGAGAAAAGGTGTGAGAGGAGAAAACGCATCTCACCACACAGAATCATGGATATGCAGTGACCTGTATATATATGAATGACGGTTTAATTCTATAACAGTTAATGTCCCAGACCTGTCTGGTAGAAACATATGTGACATTTGACTTAGATATACATTTGACATTTTAGCCATTTAGCAGACGCTGTTATCCAAAGCGACTTGCAGTGGTGAGTGCAGACATTTTTCATACTTTTTGTACTTTTGTACTACAATGCAATCAAAAKGTATTCAGACACCTTTTAATTTTTCACATTTTATTACGTAACAGCCTTATTCTAAAATGTATTAAAACATGTTTTTCCTCATCAATCTACACACAATACCACATAATGACAACGTGAAAACAGGTTTATAGACATTTTTGCACATTTATTAAAAAACAGAAATGCCTTATTTATATAAGAATTCAGGACCCTATGCGATGAGACTTGAAATTGAGCTCATGTGCATCCTGTTTCCATTGATCATCCTTGAGATGTTTATACAACTTGATTGGAGTCCACCTGTGGTAAATTCAATTGATTGGACATGATTTGGTAATACATACATCTGTCTATATAAGGTCTCAAGGTTGACAGTGCATGTCAGAGCAAAAACCAAGCAATGAGGTTGAAGTAATTGTCCGTAGAGCTCCGAGACAGGATTGTGTCGAGGCACAGATCTGGGGAAAGGTACCAAATAAATTCTGCAGCATTGAAGGTCCTGAAGAACACAGTGGCCTCCATCTTCTGAAACGGAATAAGTTTGCAACCACGAAGACTCTTCCTAGAGCTAGCTGCCCGGCAAAACTGAGCAATCGGGGTAGAAGGGCCTTGGAAGGGAGATGACCAAGAACCCGATCATCACTCTGACAGAGCTCCAGAGTTCCTCAGTGGAATTTGCACATTTGTGGCCTGCTGGAGGTCATTTTGCAGGGCTCTGGCAGTGCTCCTCCTTGCACAAAGGCAGAGGTAGCGGTCCTGCTGCTGGGTTGTTGCCCTCCTACGGCCTCCTCCACGTCTCCTGATGTACTGGCCTGTCTCCTGGTAGCGCCTCCATGCTCTGGACACTACGCTGACAGACACAGCAAACCTTCTTGCCACAGCTCGCATTGATGTGCCAGTCTGGATGAGCTGCACTACCTGAGCCACTTGTGTGGGTTGTAGACTCCGTCTCATGCTACCACTAGAGTGAAAGCACCGCCAGCATTCAAAAGTGACCAAAACATCAGCCAGGAAGCATAGGAACTGAGAAGTGGTCTGTGGTCACCACCTGCAGAACCACTCCTTTATTGGGGGTGTCTTGCTAATTGCCTATAATTTCCACCTTTTGTCTATTCCATTTGCACAACAGCATGTGAAATTTATTGTCAATCAGTGTTGCTTCCTAAGTGGACAGTTTGATTTCACAGAAGTGTGATTGACTTGGAGTTACATTGTGTTGTTTAAGTGTTCCCTTTATTTTTTTGAGCAGTGTATTTCTCCGTTCAGCCCACACAATCTCTCTTCTTCCTGGARTCTAAGTAAACAAGTAAACAAATATCACTATGTGATATTGTTGCCTCTCAGAACTTTTAAACATTTTCTATTAATATTTTTGGATATCTCCTTTTTATGACACTGTGACCACATTTCATCCCAAATGTAAACCGAGTCAGAATAAATGCCTGAAATACTTTTAGTCCCACAGTTTGTTGGCCGGAAGCTAGGGTCTGTATTTTCAGTTTATTCGATTTTTGTCACCAAACTGCATTACAGTATGCATCAGGCTGCATCAGGCTCTAGCAGCTTTGACAGGTAATTAGATTGGGGTGCCACCAAGGCAACAATGCATGTTTACTCTCTTATGACACATCGGGCACCACTGCCCAAGCAGAAAAAAACTKAATCTTTCATTCGCAGAGGCGGAAAAATCAACCCAGGACACACAACAACAACACCACCAACACTTAAACACCTTGGAAGAAGCCAAGGAGGGATTTGAGGGTCTTGGATTTATCAGGCTGTGTACGGTGCAATTTGGCATGACCCTCTTTGAGTTGAAACACAGTCCTTTGATTGCTTTAGCCTCTGTGACATGAGCTTTCAATTGGTCTCTTTCAGACCAATTCTCCAAGTGGGGTTCAGTCATCTATATTTTCGAAATTGTTTGTGGAGGTGCAACGCAAGATTGTGACAAGCTCAGAAAATGATCTGAATTACAATTTTTTTACCCTCATCTCTGCCTTTGGACCTTCTCTATCAAACAAGTAGCACCGTTGGTGTGCTTTCATGTAATGTCATAGCATATTTTGGAAATCATCAAGATCTTGAACACGGTTAGAGTCCAATCTTAAACTGTATAAGGTACGTTTTCATCATCATACAAATAGATGGTGGATGAATAAACTGAATCTTATCATAGATAACTGCCGTGAAATGTATTTTCTACGTTTCTAATCAAGAAGGTAGGATATATTAGGTTTTGCTGTTACAAGATTACCTCCCCGTCTGGTGTGATTTTGTTCAAAACTCTTGACCGTGCATTTTCACTAATTCATGTCTACATTTTAAAGAAAGAAGAGAAGCCATCTTAAACTGCAAAMAAAGATAAAGGAAGAGCCATGAAGTCAGGGTAGGCATGTTTAGGGTAGATAAAGTGAAACCAATTGACGGCAGCAGACATTTCATTGGCAAGTGAGTAAATAGTCTTCCCAGTCCCAATGAATGAGCCCAAGCACATCAACAGCTGGAGAAAATGTGCTTGGTCACAGCAAGTCACGAACATGTTTACATGCGCACAGTATTCCAGATAGCAGCTTATGTCCTTAAGGTCTTATTCAAGATAAGCTGCTTACATGCACCTTTGATATCCCGCTCATGAGTATCCCTATATCCATGAATAAACAGAATATTCCAAATGTAAGTATATGGGTTAAATGGAATAGTAACTGAAATAGTGACAATGACTGTAGACCTATAACCTCTCACATGTCGAGTAATATCATATTAACTCCTGCAGAATTATGCATTTCGTGCAGTGAAATTATACAACAAATGTTAATTTTGTGTCGGGAACAGGGGTGGAGAAATTAGATTTATTTCCCTTCAGCACCTCTTGAGAAAAAGTGAATGCGTGTGTAATGTGTTATCTTTGACACTGATATGCAAGCAGACAGTATTTCCACCACATAAAATATGCACCCAAGATGAACTGAAGTCTTATCGGAAATGTGTTATGTCGTTTTCTCAGCCTTTCATTTCATTAAAACCGGAAAAACTGATGACATTTGGACATTTTGCACAGGACCAACCTTTCCACTGTTTTTGGAGTTATTGCCTTTTGTACCCCGTCCCTAAACAAAACAGATAACTTTACCGGTGATAACTAGATTACTAATGCCTTCATTCTATCGATGTAAGACATTCTGGTGAGCGCTACTTTATTTAGTCTTCTGGGCCAACAAGTTATGACAAGAGAAGCTGCATGAATCAAACTATAGTTGACAAACAAATGACCTACTAAATATTGGAAATTATAAACAGAAAACTGTCTAAATTAGGGGTGAAAGTAGCCCAAAGTAAATTATAGTAAATTCATTAGAGGCTAAATGATTATGGAAATATTATGATGGATCGAACTGAGCAGGTAGCCTACTTTTCGAAGTCATTTGTTTGACAATGAGATGAAAACATAATCATATAACACCCATGACACCGTAAGATGGCGCCGGAGCAGAAGGCAGCCGCTTCACGTGCTTCCAACTGATTTTTTAAACTATTTTTTTTACATAATGTTGCAGCTACCGCCTCTTATGACTGAAAATAACTTCTAGGCATCAGGACTGCGATTACCGACCACGGACTAGCAGAATCCTTTTTCTTCTTTCACGAATCTGACGAGCCCGAGATGGAGGATATACGGCTCCCTCGGGAACAGGCCCCGAGCCCCGTGATCTGCGTGGAGAGGAGGCGGCGAAAGAGAGGCCGGAGAGCATGCTGCCTGCTGAGAAGTCGGAGGCGATCGAATAAACCTCCACTTCCGTCAATTCTGCTAGCAAACATACAATCTTTGGACAATAAAATGGACGAGTTATTGGGAAGATTAAACTACCAACAGGACATTAAAAACTAACATCTTATGCTTCACGGAGTTGTGGCTGAACGACGAGAATATCAACATACAGCTGGCTGGTTATACGATGTACCTGCAGGATAGAACAGTGGTGTCTGGTAAGACAAGGGGCAGCGGTCTATGTATTTTTGTAAACAACAGCTAGTGCACGATATCTAAGGAAGTCTCGAGCTATTGCTCGAGTTTTTCATGATAAACTGCGGACCACATTACCTACTCTATATTCTGTGTAGCTGTTTACATACCACCACAGTCAGAGGCTGGCACTAAGAGAGCATTGAATGAGCTGTATTCCGCCATAAACAAACAAGAAAATGCTCACCCAGAGGTGGTGCTCCTAGTAGCCGGGGACTTTAATGCAGGGAAACTTAAATCAGTTTTACAAAATTTATATCAGCATGTTAAATGTTCAACCAGAGGGAAAAGAACTCTGGACCACTTTTACTCCACACACAGAGATGCATACAAAGCTCTCCCTTGCCCTCCATTTGGCAAATCTGACCATGATTCCATCCTTCTGATTCCTGCTTACAAGCAAAAAATTAAAGCAGGAAGCACCCGTGACCAGATCAATAAAAAAGTGGTCAGATGAAGCAGATGCTAAGCTACAGGACTGTTTTGCTAGCACAGACTGGAATATATTCCGGGATTCCTCCAATGGAATTGAGGAGTACACAATAAGTACAGCGATGACGTCATCCCCACAGTGACCGTATCTACATATCCCAACCAGAAGCCATGGATTACAGGCAGCATCCGCACTGAGCAAAAGGCTAGAGCTGCCGCTTTCAAGGAGCATGACTTTAACCCGGAAGCTTATAAGAAATCCCGCTATGCCCTCCGACGAACCATCAAACATGCAAAGCGTTATTACAGGACTAAGATCGAGTCGTACTAAACCGGCTCTGACGCTCGTTGGATGTGGCAGGGCTTGCAAACCATTACAGACTACAAAGGGAAGCACAGCCGAGAGCTGCCCAGTGACACAAGCCTACCGGACAAGCTAAACTACTTCTACGCTCGCTTCAAGGCAAATAACACTGAAACATGCATGAGAGCACCAGCTCTACCGGAATACTTTTTTGATCACCCTCGCCGCAGCCGATGTGAGTAAGACCTTTAGACAGGTCAACATTCACAAGGCCGCAGGGCCAGACGGATTACCAGGATGCGTACTGCGAGCATGCGCTGACCAACTGGCAAGTGTCTTCACTGACATGTTCAACCCCTCCCTGTCCGAGTCTGTAATACCTACATGTTTTAAGCAGACCACAATAGTGCCTGTGCCAAAGAACAATAAGGTAACCTGCCTAAATGACTACCGACCCGTAGCACAAAGCCGACCCGTAGCACAAAGCATGAAGTGCTTTGAAAGGCTGGTCATGGATCACATCAACACCATCATCCCAGAAACTCGAGACCCACTCCAATTTGTATACCGCCTCAACAGATACACAGATGCACTCCACACTGCCCTTTCCCACCTGGACAAAAGGAACACCTATGTGAGAATGCTATTCATTGACTACAGCTCAGCGTTCAACACGATGGTGCCCTCAAAGCTCATCAATAAGCTAAGGACCCATGACTGCACGGCCAGACACGACTGCAAAACCATCATTAAATTTGCCGATGACACAACAGAGGTAGGCCTGATCACCGACAACAACGAGACAGCCTATAGGGAGGAGGTCAGAGACCTGGCCGTGTGTTGCCACGACAACAACCTCTCCCTCAACGTGATCAAGACAAAGGAAATGATTGTGGACTACAGGAAAAAGAGGACCGAGCACGCCCCCATTCTCATTGACGGAGCTGCAGTGGAGCAGGTTGAGAGCTTCAGTTCCTTGGTGTCCACATCACCAACAAACTAACATGGTCCAAGCACACTATGATGGTCATGAAGCTGGCACGACAAAGCCTATTCCCCCTGAGGAGACTGAAAAGATTTGGCATGGGTCCTCAGATCCTCAAAAGGATCTGCAGCTGCACCATCGAGAGCATCCTGACTGGTTGCATCACTGCCTGGTATGGCAACTGCTCGGCCTCCGACCGCAAGGCACTACAGAGGGTAGTGCGAACGGGCCCGTACATCACTGGGGCCAAGCTTCCTGCCATCTAGGACCTCTATACCAGGCGATGTCAGGGGAAGGCCCTAAAAATTGTCAGACTCCAGCCACCCTAGTTATAGATTGTTCTCTCTGCTACCGCACGGCAAGCAGTACCGGAGCGCCAACTCTAGGTCCAAGAGGCTTCTAAACAGCTTGAACATCAAATGGCTAACCAGACTATTTGCATTTTGCCCCCCACCACTGCCACTCTCTGTTGTCATCTATGCATAGTCACTTAACTCTACCTACATGTACATACTACCTCAACAAACCACCACCGCACATTGGCTCTGTAATGGCACCCCCCTTTATATATGGTTATTTATTACTGCTGCTCTTTCATTTCTTGTTACTTTTATTTCTTATTCTAATCTTTAGTTTTTGAAACTGCACTGTTGGTTTGGGGCTCGTAAGTAAGCATTTCACTGTAAGGTCTCTACACCTGTTGTATTCGGCGCATGTGACTAATAACATTTGATTTGATTTGATACCGCAACAACAACAGTAAACGGGATACGATGTTTACATGCCACAGTATCTCATCTTAGATCAGCCTATCCCAGGCATCTTATCCAGGTTTCTCGTAACTGTGACACAAGCTTTTTCGTGTAATTGTAAGCGGGTTATGATGTCCATATGTGTCGAATCAAAAACAGAATTCTTGAGTAATAATATTGGGATATTGGTGTGCATGTAAATGTGGTCATTGGAAACGGAGGTTCTTTCAGCAGTGAGCTTCCTGCATGAAATGTTCCTTTCCCTGTCAAGGAGATGCGGTACCTCCCTCCCTAATGAAGGCGTTTCATCACTATCAAAAGTCTGTCAGGATTCACAATGTAATTATTATCACAGGTCTCTGACGTGCATGTATAGACATTTGTTGCGTTGGCATATGATGTCCTGGCATTTTTTCATATTTCCTAAATATACAGTGAGGTTCGAAATGATTGACAGCCTTCATAAAGATGAGCAAAAATGACTCTATGAAATAAATAATTCAAATACTATATTGTATGCTGAAGAAAATTGGGCAATTATATTATTTTATACTAATACAATTACTCAGATAAAAAATATTCTGTTTAACAAGTAATAAAAAAAATCGTATTCATACCCGTTTTCAATACCTCACCTTGCGAGTATAATGCCACTGATCTTTTTCTAAAATGTTTCAGAGAACACATTGAGAGGGATCTTAGACCATTCCTCCATACAGAATCCTTACAGATCCTTGATATCCCTCGTCTGTGCTTATACAGTATACTGCCCTCTTCAATTCAAACCACATGTTTTCAATGGGTTTGAAGTCCGGAGACTGAGATGGCCATTGCAAAATGTTGATTTTGTGGCCAATTAACAATTTCTTTGTGGATTTTGATGTGTGCTTAGGGTTATTGTCTTTCTGGAAGATCCACTTGTGCCCAAGTTTCAAACTCCTTGCAGAAGCAACCAGGTTTCTTGGCTAAAATGTACTGGTTAAAGTTCATGATGACGTTGACCTTAAGAAGGGCCCCAGGACCAGRGAAAGCAAAATACTGTAGCCCCAAAGATACACCACCAAATTTCACAGTAGGTATGGTGTTATTTTCTGCCCATGCATTCTCATTTCACCACTGTGCGTGGCCAAAGAGCTCTATTTTCACATAATCCTTTAAATGTAAATGCCTGGAATTTGCTAAACGGCATTGGCACTTTGATTTGAAACCGGTGCTTCGGTCAGATGACATGAAAATAGAGCTCTTTTGCCACGCACACCAGGTTTGGCGTTGAACTGAGATTGCATGGGCAGAAAATAACACCATACCTACTGTGGAATTAGGTGGTGCATCTTTTATACAGGGCATCTTGCCAAATAAGGGGGAGTAACAGTCCATAACTTGCCTTGGGGGGGTTGAGTGCCTCAGCTTAAACAGGCCGACAGGGCAGCTTTAAACACTTTGTCACCAACTGCTGCGGGGCTGCTCTGCTCCTGAAAACCACCAGATCAAATCAAAGAGATACACTGGGGATAATCGGTTATGACGGGCAGTCGAAAGTGAGTTAAAATGTAATCTATTCATGATCACTACAGTGGAATGAATATTGAATCTGACGTGTTGCAGTGGAATCAGTCAAATRCAGAAATCGCTATAATTCACATGGCCTATTCTAGTCCATTAACTACGATGACAAAATAGTTGCTAAAGGGCAAAGAAGCAACTGTAGATTACATTGGGAAACCATGGAAATGACTTCCTCATGCAGACAAAACCAGTAGGTTATGGCGAATTTATATATTTCCCAGAGAAAAATAAAAGTATCCTAATCGTTCAAACGTAGCGGTCATACCTTCCCCATGATTGCTTTGGGAAAGCAATAATGCAGCGTTTCCCATGTGGGGTCCCCTGATTTGAAAATGGGGTCGCGAGAGAAACTCTGAAATAAAACATCAGCAAGCTCCGGTAGCCGATAGATGCATTAAGCAGAGTGGTTCCTGTTTTATTACTACATCTGTGTCTATCTTTTGAATTGTTAAAGATACAAAATATTGGACACATATCCCACTAGTCACAAACGTTGTTTTAACTTAACTTGTTAACATATTGTGATGTGGAATCTACGTGGAAAATGTACTGGTTTTGAAAAAAGTAGACAACGTAAACTGTTGTTTTGAGAGTGACATTTCAACCACAGGAGTATGTGCATTATGGACTATGTCATAATTCTAACCCATTTTCAACATAGACAAATCTATGAAAATAAATCAAATATGTTGATTTTGTACCTTTGAAACAACGTCAGATCTTCTACGTTATATCCACTATCAGAAAAAGAAACAATAGGCTGGGCAGCACCTTCTTCCTGAGAGTTCTCTGTCTAGAGCTATTCATTTGGCCTCCCATCCAGGGTTTTAACCAAGCCCAGCTTTAATATTTGTCACTCCTACCACTGTGGTATCGTAAGAATTATTGACAGATCTCTTAATAACTAAATATATTCACTGTTGCTTGCGAAGTCATTCCAAAGAGTAGGTTTAACAGATGCAATGTAATCATACTTTATAAGTCATTTATCATCAACACCTATTGCTTTAATTCAACCCAGTGTTCAACTAAAAATAGAKAATACAGATAGGCCTAGGCTTCAAATCTAATCTTCAAGCTTAATCACATTTCCATCTCAACCAAAAATCTAAGTGAAAGAATAGGACAAAATCAAATCAAAGTTTATGCAAAGTGCATTTAAATGTGCATTACATTCGATTTAGTCCTATTATTTAACGTAAATGTTTTGTTGAGATGGATACCTGAATCCAACATATAAATTATTAAGTCATATTCAAACTCAAATCAAATTGTATTAGTCACATGAGCCGAACACAACAGTGACCTTACAGTGACCTTACAGTGAAATGCTTACTTACGAGCCCCAAACCAACAATGCATTTTTTTTTTTTAAAGCAAGTAATTAAAAAGCAATGCAAATAGTTTGGGTGGCCATTTGATTAGATGTTCAGGAGTCTACACCGGAATGAGTGGCTATTGAATTGTGTTTGGTTGTCAACGCAACTAAATACATGCATTTGAAACAGATTTATCTTCTGCTTGGATAGTTCCATCTGTGCCACTGACTTAGTCTGGCTTTAATTCCAGTTTGTCAACAAATTAATAGGGCCCGGGAAAACAGTATGGCAATATTTTTTTCCATGGCAAAAAAATGAAAACACGAAGCAGACCAAACCTTTAAAAACGTTCTGTATGTAAAATAATGTGTGCTATAGCTTGGGAAATGAATGTGACTCTGGATGACAACATAATGATGCTGGTTTCCAACATTAGGGCTGTTTTCCTCAAGAAGTGAAATCCGATTCGTGTTTTGTTTCCTTGTCATGATACTAACGAGTATCGAGATACTGGTATCATCCTGGCTCGACAATTTAATAATTGATATGTTGCATTCACGTCTACATCTCAACCCAAAAATGTTTTGTTAAAGAATAGGACTAAATCAAATCAAACTTCAAATGCATTTTAAATGAAGTTTGATTTGATTTAGTTCTATTCAACTTTGAATCTTGGTTGAGCTGGAGACGTGAATCCAACCCAATCAATTATTGATTTGGAGACAAACTGGAATTAAAGCCAGACTAAGTCACTGACACAAAATATACATCTCCCTCAAATGTTGATATTCTACCCAGATTGCTCTGTTTGGCCAGGTGGCCAGCTCTAAGAAGAGTCTTGGTGGTTCCAAACTTCTTCCATTTAAGAATGCTGAAGGTAACTGTGTTCTTGGATACCTTTAATGCCGCAGACATTTTCTGGTACCCTTCCCCAGATCTGTTCCTCGACACAATCCTATCTTGGAGCTCTACGAACAACTCCTTCGACCTCATGGCTTAGTTTTTGCGCCTTTCCGAACCATGTCCTATCAATTTAATTTACCACAGGTGCACCCTAATCAAGTTCTAGAAACATCTCAAGAATGGTCAATGGAAACAGGATGCACCTGATCTCAATTTCGAGTTTCATAGCAAAGAGTCTGAATACTTATGTAAATAAGGTATTTCTGTTTCCGCTTCATCATTATGGGGTATTATGTGTAGATTGCTGAGGATTTTATTTTTAGCATCCATTTTTAGAACATGGCTGTAACGTGACAACGTGGAAAAAGTCAAGGGTCTGAATACTTTCCGATGGCACTGTATAATCACTGGTTAGAGGACAAGTTGTAGTGGACAGCCAGCTACATTTTGGATTGTTGCATTTTGTGGGTCGACAACGTGGAAAGGTAAATGCAACCCTATTTTGATAATCACTCATATTGACATAAATTTGAAATCAATAGAGCGGAGGCAAAGGTTTGGGATGTATGCGCTGTTTAAACTAACACTATTCAAAGGCCAAACTGAATCTGAGAATAGTTTCCTTATCACTGGTTAGAAGAGATTTTGCTGAAGACAGTCATCTAAAGTAATGTTTTGAGGCTGCCGAAATGGGGAAGGAAACAAGTCAGCTGCTTTGTTATTTAACTTCAACCAATCACGACCTGCTATAGCATAACAACAGTGACAAGGGTTGGCTGTTATTTGAGTGATAGTTGACTCTCAAATCCATTTATAGGCAGTGGTGTAAAAATACTTTAAAGTATTGCTTAAGTCGTTTTTTCTGGGGAATCTTCACTTGACTTTACTATTTATCTGTTTGACTACTTTTACTTTTACTCCACTACATTCCTAAAGAAAATAATCTACTTTTTACTCCATACATTTCCCCTGACACCCAAAAGTACTTGTCACATTTTGAATGCTTGGCAGGACAGGAAAATGGTCCAATTCACACACTTATCAAGAGAACATCCCTGGTCATCCCTAGTACCTCTGATCTGGCGGACTCTCTAAACACAAATGCTTAGTTTGTAAATTATTTTTGAGTGTTGGAGTGTGCCCCAGGCTATCCATAAATAAAAATACAAGAAAACCATGCCATCTGTTTTGCTCAATATGAGGAATGTGAAATAATTTATACTTTTACTTTTGATATTTAAGTATATTTTTGGCAATTACATTTACTTTTGATACTTAAGTATATTTAAAACCAAATACTTTTAGACTTTTAATCAAGTAGTATTTTACTGGATGACTTTCTCTTTTACTTGAGTCATTTTCTATTAAGGTATCTTTACTTTTACTCAAGTATGACAACTGGGTACTTTCTCCAATACTGTGTATAGGTATAAGGCCAGCAGCTATTATACAGAGAGTGCCCCAATTTTCCCTGCCATTTGAGTTTGAAAATGATAGTAGAAGCCCTAAGACCACCAGCATGTATGACAAAATCAAAGGTAAAACCAATGATATTGATGTGTTTTAAGCAATAGATTGTGTCATTGTATTACTAACTTTTATACTAAAATCACTAATCTGAGGTAAAAGGATGTGTAATTACCCTCAATTCAAATTGGTCAAAACGTAAGGTTATGACTAGAGTTAAATGACAACTATACAAAATATGACATTGTTTTTACATTGGAATTTGGTTGTGCTTTTAGATGGTTGAAAGCATAGTGATAACACATTGGAAATTGAACAAACTTCTGGCTGTCTTTTTGAGTGAGTGAATAAAGGTTGAAATCTTATTGATCAACATCTCAACCAAATATTACCACATTTCAACTTGAATTTTTTTATTTATTTATTTATTTATACCGTTATTTTACCAGGTAAGTTGACTGAGAACACGTTCTCATTTGCAGCAACGACTGGGGAATAGTTACAGGGGAGAGGAGGGGGATGAATGAGCCAATTGTAAACTGGGGATTATTAGGTGACCGTGATGGTTGAGGGCCGATTTGGGAATTTAGCCAGGACACCGGGGTTAACACCCCTACTCTTACGATAAGTGCCATGGGATCTTTAATGACCTCAGAGAGTCAGGACACCCGTTTAACGTCCCATCCGAAAGACGGCACCCTACACAGAGCAGTGTCCCCAATCACTGCCCTGGGGCATTGGGATCTTTGTTTAGACCAGAGGAAAGAGTGCCTCCTACTGGCCCTCCAACACCACTTCCAGCAGCACCTGGTCTCCCATCCAGGGACTGACCAGGACCAACCCTGCTTAGCTTCAGAAGCAAGCCAGCAGTGGTATGCAGGGTGGTATGCTGCTGGATATGACGTGGTGTACCCAGTAGGGTTGTATATTTTCACGGTATTTTAAGAATATTCCATCCCGAGAATAAATCACTTTTCTCCCGGGTAACCCAGTATTTCCAACCAAAACCGGAAGTGTCTTTCAAAAGCATTATAATAAAGCATATCAATAGGCCTATGTCTGGATTTGATTAGAGCTTTGATCGAACATTAAAGCCTGATGCTACCTGAACCTGATGAGCCATACATTCAATGAGCCCTAAATTAAAGACATTTAATGAGCCAAACCCCCCAAAAAACAAATAATTGGGCCGTTATCCAATACATATATGATATAGGCTTCTGCACATTATGAACGACAGAAAAACTATAAAAGCCCATAGATCTAGCTAGCTATATGGTCTCTTGGGTAAATAAATGAAACTAGCTCAAGTAGGCAACAAAAAAAAATTATGTGAACTGTATTACTGTACAGTATTGTATTTTACGGGTTTATATGGACTGGAATTACGTCCATATTGTTACTTCATTCCTTCCTTGCTTTCAACAGTTAAATAAAAAAAGTTTTGTCGTCCCTATCTTCATCATTCTAATGACATCCTTGAATAACATAGGACTAGAATTAGATGCAGAAGGCTTTCACTTCTCTTTACGAATATTGAATGGTTATGGGTCTGAATAAATAACTGCTATAGCCTACTGCCATCACCCGTTCGCTCTTCTTTCAAACTACCTGTGAGTTCTATTGGCCGGTGTGTATAACATTCAGCAAACAAGAGCGTGGGTCCCTCTTCGAATTGTCTATTGGTATAAGAAAGGCAACAAACAAAAAGAAAATATGTCCAGCAAGCTATTCTATTCTAGCTTTTCCTGCATGGGACTCCAAGAGCTAAAGAGCGTTTTTTTAAGGAGAGAGGCCAGCGGAGCACAGGTGCATGTAAGAGTGCAATAGTATGGTCTCTATTAATCAAGAGTGCAATAGTATGGTCTCTATTAATCAAGAGTGCAATAGTATGGTCTCTATTAATCAAGAGTGCAATAGTATGGTCTCTATTAATCAATCCACGTGGTGAGTCCAGAAAAACATTTAGAATTATTATTATCAATTCTTGATTATCAGATAACCTGAAAGTAAGTCACAATTAAAATTGTCACTAAAATAAAATAATAAAGTTGATTTTGTTTCAACTAAGTCCCGTTTAACTAAATGAACCAGCGACTCAAGAGCTAAACTGTCTTCAATGGTAATGTCCTTTCAGCTCCCTTCATGGAACACTTTTCTCCCATGATAGAATAATGTTCTTTCTCTTACAGTCACTGTGAAATCACAAGTCTGCTTCTCTCATATCAGTTACCAAACGAATGATCTTCACCTAGAATGAGTTAGTAATCTGCTTCTATAGTCAGAGCTAGCGATATGCTCCAGGTCATGAGTTTCCAGAATAGCTGTATTTGAGTTAGCTGAACTGTCTGCTACTGTGGCTAATCATTATTCATGCCAATTTCACACCATCATTGTCCGTTTACACTGCTACGATCCCGTTCTATGAATGACGTTGAGCCTAAATTCAATAGTGAAAGTTTTTACTTCCCTTTGCTGTAGTTCAATGTCCGCTTTCCTCGAGCTGTAACTTCTCGCGCTATTCAGTGTCCCGATCCTCGACTTTGCTGGTCCTGATCCCATGCTGCTAATAACTCGCCTCTCTGTACTTGAAGTCTCTCCAGCCCCTGTGCCATTAGCAAGCTAGCCAATCTCTGTGCCCCAGCCGAACTTTGGTGGTCTCTCGCTCCACTTAAGGCACCGAAAAATCAGAATAGTATTACACATAAAGTCTCTCTTCCGTTCTCCAGTAAACTCTGCTGATTTCAGGTAAGTCACATTATTTCTGTTTTTGTTATCTTTGTTCTGTAGGCTTTGTATCCTGACACTCTATTCAGCATCCCTTTACATCTCTCCCGCATCGCACCAAACTTGATTGTTAGTCCCCAGCTAGCAATGAGGAATCGTCCCAGAAGCGGCCCTCTTCCGGGGGGCCGGAACTGGTTGAATCGGCCCTGAATCAGATGTCGGACTCGGCCCAGAATCAAAATGAATGACTGCCCAGAATCGGCCCAAGTACATCAGGCCGTTTCCGTCTACCGGAACAAAGCCGACTTTGCCGGCATCTTACCAGAATCGTCCCAATGCAAATTTAATTAAATGTATACAAAATTATCCGATTTTGTAATTTTAAATATTACTATTATATATTTTAAACAAACAAATTATACCCATCCACAAAAAAAATAGCGTCGGAGGAAACACCGTACACCTGGTGACTGTATCAGCGTGCATGCGCCTGGCCCGCCACAGGAGTCGCTACAGCGCGATGGGACAAGGACATCCTGGCCGGCCAAACCCTCCCCTAACTCGGACAAGGCAGGGCCAATTGTGCATCGCCTCATGGGTCTCCCAGGCGTGGCCATCATGGGTATCTAGCCAGCATCTGTAACAACGCAATTTTCACTGCGATGCAGTGTCTTAGACCACTGCGCCACACGGGACGCTCCATCCACAAAGTTTTTTATGCTTATCAATTGCCTTGCACAAATTATCAAAATACTAAAATACTACATAAACAGGATCTTAAAGAATTTAATTTAAATGTTAATTGTATTTTTTGATCATAGAAACAATGAGAAAATATGGAAAAATCAACAAATAAAAGCAGGCTGTGTAAACAGACAGTAGCCCCCATCGACCCGGGCCCCAAGTAATACATTTGGGCCAGATAATTCACACCGGAATCGGCCCGCGCTTATCCTAGCCATAAGTAATACTGCCGAAGGCGGCCCAGATTCAGGCCACATGACGTCAGCCGTATCTGACTCTCAGCCGAGTGCCCCAACTCTCAGCCGGAATCGGCCCAGATCCACTGTGCTAGCTGGGTCCCACCTCCTCTGAATGACAAGGAGGTTTATTGGACCTTCCTTAGAATGTCTTGGTTCTGTTTACTGATTGACTGGGTCAGCGAAGAGGCAATGATCTTAACCAATCAACTATACTATGCTGCAGCAAATGCAGGCCTTGCGGTCACATTTTTTTTAAATGACCATGATGAGATGATAGGTCTACATTCATTTTGAACTGCGCTCCATACTGAGATGGGCTGTCTGTCCCCACTGTGAGCTTGATGATTCATCATGCAAAGGCCGTAGCGAAGACAGATTTAGGATTTAGACACTGCATACAATTTAACAGTTACATTTCACACCATGCTGTTCATATGAATAATGTATTATAATTGACCTGTTTCTCGCAGTTATTTATCCTGGGAAAGGGGAGTGGTTTCGGGCGGTTAATCCCGGTAAATCTCAGTAACCGGGTTCCCGCCATTCAACCCTATTGCCCAGGGATGTGTCTTCTGTTTCTCTCTACAATGCCCACAAGCTGCACATGACTCATTAGATCAGAGAGGACAGGATAAGACACTAAAACAGACTCAAGGAAAAATGATTATCAATGATAATGCTCTTGTCTATATAGAAATCATACAACAGTATTGCCTGATGGTCTTCCGAACTTCCCAATGACTTTCTGATGCATTTTGGTTAGCATACTTGACTGAATTACTGTCAAAAGTACTGTCGGACTGATTTGTAATAGACTATCATAGCCCCAATTAAAAAATAAGTTGTATTTAGACGATTACCACGCCAGAGAGTGAGAGTGGAAAGAGAGAGAGTGAAAGAGAGCGTGACAGAGAGAGAGGGACAGAGAGAGAGAGAGAGAGAGAGAGAGACAGAGACAGCGAGAGAAGAGAGATTGAATAGCCTCTCTATGGCAGTTATCTTAGCCGTTACAAAGAGAAATGTACTGAAAACGTGAAGTGGGTATGTATCTGCACATTTCATTTCAAATCATAACTCCGCTCTGGTTACGATAAATAAGTATTGAAAGCAATTCCTGTCTGGAACTTTGGATTTCCATCTGATCATATAGGTCCACAGACCAGAGAAGGCAGCTTCAACAAGAAATATGTTAATCAATAATGCTTGTTTAGTTCCACCCTCCAAACACTGACGTATGGCTCAGTATGACTATTGATAAATCGGGCGTGCACATCTCCTCCTTCCTCCGTGTGCACAGCCCATACAGTCTCTGACACAGCCCACACTCAGCTAGTTGTAAACAAACTATGAGCACCGGACCTGAGCACTTTGGCAACAGTCAGTCAGGGTAGCTTCGCTAATTGTTACGGTGCACAGTGCAGCCAGTTATGACAAGGCAGAGGATCATCCACTCTCCTCCTCCCTCTTCTGCTCTACTTTCCGGCTACCCGGATAAAGCACTAAATAAACTTCAGTTAGTGCTAAATACGGCTGCTAGAATCCTGACTAGAACCAAGAAATTTGATCATATTACTCCAGTGCTAYCTTCCCTACACTGGCTTCCTGTTAAGGCAAGGGCTGATTTCAAGGTTTTACTGTTAACCTATAAAGCGTTACATGGGCTTGCTCCTACCTATCTTTCCGAGTTGGTCCTGCCGCACATACCTATACGTACGCTACGGTCACAAGACGCAGGCCTCCTAATTGTCCCTAGAATTTCTAAGCAAACAGCGGGAGGCAGGGCTTTCTCCTATAGATCTCCATTTTTATGGAACGGTCTGCCTACCCATGTGAGAGACGCAGACTCGGTCTCAACCTTTAAGTCTTTACTGAAGACTTATCTCTGCAGGTAGGTCATATGATTGAGTGTAGTCTGGCCCAGGAGTGTGAAGGTGAACGGAAAGGCTCTGGAGCAACGAACCGCCCTTGCTGTCTCTGCCTGGCCGGTTCCCCTCTCTCCACTGGGATTCTCTGCCTCTAACCCTATTACAGGGGCTGAGTCACTGGCTTACTGGTGCTCTTTCATGCCGTCCCTGGGAGGGTGCGTCACTGAGTGGGTTGAGTTACTGACGTGATCTTCCTGTCTGGGTTGGCGCCCCCCTTGGTTTGTGCTGTGGTGGAGATCTTTGTGGGCTATACTCGGCCTTGTCTCAGGATTGTAAGTTGGTGGTTGAAGATATCCCTCTAGTGGTGTGGGGCTGTGCTTCTGCAAAGTGGGTGGGTTATATCCTTCCTGTTTGGCCCTGTCCGGGGTTTCTTCTGATGGGGCCACAGTGTCTCCTGACCCCTCCTGTCTCAGCCTCCAGTATTTATGCTGCAGTAGTTTATGTGTCGGGGGCTAGGTGCAGTTGGTTATACCTGGAGTACCTCTCCTATCTTATCCAGTGTCCTGTGTGAATTTAAGTATGCTCTCTCTAATTCTCTCGTTCTCTCTTTCTTTCTTCTCTCTCGGAGAACCTGAGCCCTAGGACCATACGTCACGGCAAACCGGGCATGATGACTCCTTGCTGTCCCCAGTCCGCCTGGCCTTGCTGCTATTCCAGTTTCAACTGTTCTGCCTGCGGTTATGGAACCCCTACCCCGACCTGCTGTTCAACTCTTAATGATCGGCTATGAAAAGCCAACTGACATTTATTCCTGATTATTAATGACCATGCTTGTCATTTATGAACATTTTGAAAATCTTGGATCTCTCTAATCTCTCCTCTCTTTCTTTCTCTCTCTCGGAGGACCTGAGCCTAGGACCATACGTCAGGACTACCGGGCATGATGACTCCTTGCTGTCCCCAGTCCACCTGCGCTTGCTGCTATTCCAGTTTCAACTGTTCTGCCTGCGGTTATGGAACCGCCACCTGTCCCAGACCTGCTATTTTCAACTCTTAATGATCGGCTATGAAAAGCCAACTGAAAATTATTCATGATTACTATTTGACCATGCTGTCACTTATGAACATTTTGAACATTTTGGCATAGTTCTGTTATAATCTCCACCCGGCACAGCCAGAAGAGGACTGGCCACCCCTCATAGCCTGGTTCCTCTCTAGGTTTCTTCCTAGGTTTTGCTTCTAGGGAGTTTTTCCTAGCCACCGTGCTTCTACACCTGCATTGCTTGCTGTTTGGGGTTTTAGGCTGGGTTTCTGTACAGCACTTCGAGATACTAGCTGATGTACGAAGGGCTATATAAAATACACCAGTTGTATTCAGTGCATGTGACACATACAATTTGATTTGATTTGAAAAAATTCTAAGCCAGTTTAGTTGTTGCGCTAGCTGTTKGGTCCGAACAGATTCACAAATAATGGGAATATGTCGCGCGATGCTGATGTTGACTCCCTCCGAGGCACTAGCTGGCTACTACCCGGTTACTCAACCATGTACCTTAGATTGCATTCTTTTACTTTAGATTTGTGTGTATTGTTGTGAATTGTTAGATACTACTGTGCTGTTGGAGCTAGAAACACAAGCATTTCGCTAGACCTGCAATAACATCTGATAAATATGTGTATGTAACCAATACCATTTGATTTGATTTGAAAGGGGCTTAAATTATGATTTTTCACTTTCCTTGTTTCTATAATGTTGTTACCTTGATTTTTGGGGTATCATTACTGTGTAGCATCCCAGTTTTTGGTTTATAGCTACACCCACTTTGCCCTGTTTATTCACTCCTCTATCTCCACTTTACATTCTCCTTCCTTCACAACAATACTGCAGAGTAGGTTMGATCATATGACTACTATACCACAATCCTTCTGGACCATTTTGACACAATTAAAGGTGAAATCAATACATTTGATTCCATGTCTTAAAGTCACCCTAAATGATGACACACTGTCACTCCCTCCAGAGAGGAAGGAGTATTTTTTTTAAGGTATCTGCCAGGGAAACCAAAGAAGAACAGCACTCACAACCATTGGCGTAAACAGACATGTTGTGTCGCTCAAAGACTTGCAGTAAGTGTTTCAGTCATGTTAGCTAATTCAGTACATTACAAGACTGTGCATGTGTTGATGGAAGGGGAATGTCAGTGGCTGTGGCCTCCCTCCCCAGGTTCCACAGCGATGTGTGGGAAGCAGAGCCATTGATCCGAGCCTGAACATTTGAAATGGAGAAGATGAATCAGGGTTATCAGATTATATGAAATCGAATAATAGGAACTTCACGAGGCATGCAGGGCTCTCAGCACCAGTGTAAGTCATTGATTGCCTTCTCAGGTTGTCGTTTCAATTAGACGCTTTCACCTGTCCCGCATAACAGTTTTAGGTGCAACACTTACCAAGCACAATCAGTCGTCATGAAGCACAATCAGTTGTTTCGCTCCACCGGACGAAAACCGGTTGAATCAACGTGGTTTCCACGTCATTTCAACAACAAAAATGTAATGTGATGACGTTGAGTCAACGTGGGAAAAAGTTTTGAACGTAAGGGAATTTCGTATTTTTTTCTCCCAACTTTTAACCTAAATCGAATGAAATGTTTTGTTGATTTCATGTTGAATTCACATTAGTTGACAACTGAACCAAATGTAAATCAAAACTAGAAGATGTGCCCAATGGGCCGTCACTGCATTCTCTATCATGAGGTCTATATTGAATTTGCGAGAGGGCTCTAGCAGGTATGTACCATTCTGACATTCTACGTAAGAGATAAATAGAAGGGTGGAAAGCCGTATTGTGAATAGCAGCAGAGTAGATGGCCTGAAATTCCCATCTAATGTGACCTTCTAATGTTTTCATGGCAAAGGCATGAGTCACAAGTGGGACATCTCAAATTTCATTATCTGGGCAGCTTTGGACATGAGKTAAATGGAAAAGGGTAGCAGCACCAGACAAATAGGTTCCAAGAGTAATTAGTTTGATTTGAATTACAAAGGATGCAATTGAGAACTGTAGGGGAAGAATATATTTCCGCACCCTAAGCATCAGTCTCTACCAGGGTTTTACACATAAACCTTATGTATCTGCCATATCATGCCATAATGTGGCATTGAGGTCTGGGTTGAAGTCAAGATTGGATTGGAGGGATTGATAGCTGACGTGGTAGTGGATGAGGTGACTATTCCCCGTTCTTTTCCCCCCCTGGTCAACTTACAAGTATCAACATTTCTTAACTGATATCATAAAAATGCTGAGGAAATAAATGTACATGCTTTGATTAAACCAGACTGGGAAAATATCTCTCCAGCACTAAATCTCCTCCCTTTCCCCCTTTCCTCTGGTGTCATTCTGGGGCCAAACATGTTATCAGTTTTGTAGGGCTTTGCTGGTTAAAACAGACCATGACTATCAGTGTTGCATAGAAACGTATGACTTACACAGAGCCGTTAGTTACCTGTCGTTCTGTCTTTCATGTGTGCAACCGCTCTGCCCTGTCCTTATCAGTCCAACATGCAGTGTCGTCACAGTAGTAACACACACACACTGACAACAGGAACAATAAAAACGTCATGGGAATCAATMTATCACTCGTCAGACATACATGGTCAACTTTCATTACAGACGCTTGTCTTGAATAGCCAGTGTCAGGGGTCAAGCTCTAAAGGTCAGGCTTAACGATGCGAGCGACTGCATGGTAATTATAGGTTAATAAAGGAGGTTGAATGAGATAAATGAACGCACTCCTCTGGATGATTGAATTACCACACTAGCCACAGCTCACCAGTCTGTCACAGCAGATACATATGTACTGGTACATTGAATGTATCGAAACGTGGATCATTTGCTGATTCTTGCACAGTGTTACAGAAAAAAACTAATCTGAGAGATGGAGAGAATCTAGCCTCCGCTACTGAATGTATCGAAACGTGGATCATTTGCTGATTCTTGCACAGTGTTACAGAAAAAAACTAATCTGAGAGATGGAGAGAATCTAGCCTCCGCTACATAGAATATATTTCCCATGTTACATCATCAAGGACTGAAAATAATGTATGCATTATACAATTATTTGATTTGGCAGAAACCCTCGATTATTAGCAGAGAAATCTATGTGTAGTATTGAATCTGTTCAAGAGGAGATGTTTATGTTGAAGACGTGGGAGGACATAGCAAGTCTAAATGACTACCACCAGGGCTCTAAGGTGTGACCGTTTTGGTTGAATATGCTCATAGATACAGTATTTTGCTGTGCAAACAGACATTTTATTTTGGGAACACCAGTGTAACCAGGGGAAAAAATCACATAGATAATAATTGTTGTAATAATAGGCCGTAGAGAAAAAAGCGAGAGCAGATTCATCCAATCCAAAGCCTACGTGTAAAGAATATTAAAGAACGCACCAGTGATATGTATTTCTTGCAACTTTCTGAAGAAGCAACGCCATGGGAATGCCTGTGACTACCACTTTGTGTAGCCAGTTTGCGATGCAGAAACAGTAATTTGTAAAGGCTTTCTCATAAAACTTTCCAAATTATGTCTTAACTGCAAAGTAGGCTTACCTGGCAAAATAACAGTACCAGTCAAAAGTTTGGACACACATTCAAGGGTTTTTCTTTATTTTTACTAGTTTCTACATTGTAGAACAATAGTGAAGGCATCCAAACATTGAAATAATACATATGGAATCATGTAGTAACCAAAAAAGTGTTAAATTAAACAAAATAACCTACCGTTCATAGTTTGGGGTCACTTAGAAATGTCCTTGTTTTTGAAAGAAAAACACATTTTTTGTCTATTAAAATAACATAAAATTGATCAGAAATACAGTGTAGACATTGTTAATGCAGTAAATTACTATTGTAGCTGAAAACGGTAGGATTTTTATGGAATATCTACATAGATGTACAGAGGCCCATTATCAGCAACCATCACTCCTGTGTTCCGATGGCACGTTGTGTTAGCAAATCCAAGTTTATCATTTTAAAAGACTTGATCAACTAGTACCCGCAAAACACCGTTCTCAACATCAACAGTAAAGAGGCGACTCTGGGATGCGGACCTTATAGGCAGAGTTTCTCTGTCCAGTGTCTGTGTTCTTTCGCCCATCTTAATCTATTATTTTTATTGGCCAGTCTGAAATATGGCTTTTTCTTTGCAACTCTGCCTGGAGTCGCCTCTTCCCTGTTGACGACTGATGTTTTGCGGGTACTATAATGAAGCTGCCAGTTGAGGACACTCTAATGTGCTTGTCCTCTTGCTCAGTTGTGCACTGGGGCCTCCCACTCCTCTTTATATTCTGGTTAGAGCCACTTTGCGCTGTTCTGTGAAGGGAGTAGTACACAGCATTGTACGAGATCTTTCTCGGCAATTTCTCACATGGAATAGCCTTCATTTCTCAGAACAAGAATAGACTGACGAGTTTCAGAAGAAAGGTCTTTGTTTCTAGCCATTTTGAGCCTGTAATCGAACCCCAAATGTTGATGCTCCAGATACTCAACTAGTCTAAAGAAGGCCAGTTGTATTGCTTATTTAATCAGAACAACAGTTTTGCAAAACATACTTGCAAAAGGGTTTTCTAATGATCAATTAGCCTTTAAAAAAAATAAACTTGGATTAGCTAACACAACTTGCCATTGAAAAACAGGAGTGATGGTTGCTGATAATGGGCCTCTGTACGCCTATGTAGATATTCCATTAAAAACCAGCCATTTCCAGCTACAATAGTAATTCACAACATTAACAATGTCTACACTGTATTTCTGAACAATTTGATGTTATTTTAAAAGACAAAAAAAACACTTTTCTTATCTTCCAAACTTATGAACGGTGGTGTATATTTTAGATTTTAGATTCTTCAAAGTAGCCACCCTTTGCCTTGATGGCAGCTTTGCACACTCTTGGCATTCTCTCAACCAGCTTCATGAGGCAGTCACCTGGAATGCAATTAAATTAACAGGTGTGCCTTGTGAAAAGTTAATTTGTGGAAATTCTTTCCTTCTTAATGCGTTCGAGCCAATCAGTTGTGTTGTGACAAGGTAGTGGTGGCATACAGAAGATAGCCCTATTTGGTAAAATACCAGGTCCATATTATGGCAAGAACAGCACAAATAAGCAATATGGAAGGACCACCAGAGGGCAGGCTGGGCTCACGGATAGTAGCCCAGCCAGGCATGTGAGTCAAAGTGATCAAAGGCAATTAAGCACAGCTGACGGTACTAATGACCTATTCTCTTTCCCCTACAACAGAGAGGAGGGAACCGTCAGTGATAGGGGGGAAATAAAGAGTAGAGTGTTTGCTCCTCCAAAGGAGAAGACGTACCTTTCGGAAGGCGAAAAGAAGAAGAAAAACTACCTCTGGGGGATGGCCACCAAGAGAGGGGAGCTATCCACGAACGAACCATTAAGACGGTGACAAATCTGTGATTTATGTTATAGTTTAAAGATACTCGTCTTGTTACTTTTTCGTGTAAAGAAGAAGATTTATGTTTTCCTTGGGATATCATCGTTGATTGTGTTGGAGTGTTTGAGTTGAAAGAATTCCCTCAATAGAGAACTTTGTTCAATTAAGAAAACCTACTCCTGACTTGTTTATTCCACCTTTCCGCTTTAGAGTAACACCAAATTACTTGGTCTGCTCACAGCAAAGAGAAATGACAGGCCATCATTACTTTAAGACATGAAGGTCAGTCAATATGAAACATTTCTTCAAATGCAGTAGCAAAAACCATCAAGCTCTATGATGAAACTGGCTCTCATGAGGCCCGCCACAGGAATGGAAGACCCAGAGATTCCTCTGCTGCAGAGGGTAAGTTCATTAGAGTTACCAGCCTCAGAAATTGCAGCCTAAATAAATGCTTCACGGAGTTCAAGTAACAGACACATCTCAAAATCAACTGTTCAGAGGAGACTGCATGAATCAGGCCTTCATGGTCGAATTACTGTGAAGAAACCACTAGGAGACCAATAAGAAACACGAGCAATGGACATTAGACCGGTGTCATTTGGTCGGATGAGTCCAAATTGTAGATTTTTGGTTCCAACCGCCGTGTCATTGTGAGACGCAGAGTAGGTGAGCGGATTATCTCCGCATGTGTGGTTGCCACCGTGAAGCATGGAGGAGGTGTGATGGTGCTTTGCTGGTGACACTGTTGGTTGTTTATTTAGAATTCAAGGCACACTTAACCAGCATGGCTACCACAGCATTCTGCAGCGATACACCATCCCATCTGTTTTGAGCTTATTGCGATTATCATTTTTTTCAACGGGACAATGACCCAAAACACACCCCTAGGCAATGTAAGGGCTATATGACCAAGGAGAGTGACGGAGTGCTGCATCCGATGACCTGGCCTCCACAATCACCCGGCCTCAACCCAATTGAGATGGTTTGGGATGAGTTGGACCGCAGAGTGAAGGAAAAGCAGCCAACAAGTGCTGAGCATARGTGGGAACTCCTTCAAGACTGTTGGAAAAGTATTCCTCATGAAGCTGGTTGAGAGAATGCCAAGAGTGTGCAAAGCTGTCATCAAGGCAAAGGGTGGAATCTAAAATATTAAATACATTTTGATTTGTTTAACACTTTTTTGGTTACTACATATTATTTCATAGTTTTGATGTCTTCACTATTATTCTACATTGCAGAAAATAGTTWAAAAAATTAAGTAAAACCCTTGAATGAGTGGGTGTGTCTAAGCTTTTGACTGGTACTGTATATATTATCATAATGACTGCTATAAATRGGGTGGTCTTTTGTTTTGCAAATACTGCTATTGTGCATTTGAAAAATTTTCTGGCCCCTTGAATTTTTCCACATTTTGTTACGTTACAGCCTTATTCTAAAATTGATTACATAATTTTTTCCCTTATCAATCTACACACAATAACCCATAATGACAACCCAAAAACCGTTTTAGACATTTTTGCAAATTCATTAATAATAAATAAAAAAATGATATCACATTTACATAAGTATTCAGACCCATTATTCAGTACTTTGAAGCATATTTGGCAGCGATTACAGCCTCAAGTCTTCTTGGGTATGATTCTACATGCTTGGCACATCGCTATTTGGGGTGTTTCTCTTCTCTGCAGATCCTCTCAAGCTCTTTTAGGTTGGATGGGCAAAGTCACTGCACAGCTTTTTTCAGGTATCTCCAGAGATATTCGATCGTGTTCAAGTCCGGGCTCTGGCTGGGCCACTCAAGGACATTCAGAGATTTGTCCCGAAGCCACTCCTGTGTTGTCTTGGCTGTGTGCTTAGGGTTGTTGTCCTGTTGATAGGTGAACCTTCACCCCAGTCTGAGATCCTGCGTGCTCTGGAGCAGGTTTTCATCAAGGATCTCTCTGTACTTTGCTCCATTCATCTTTCCCTCAATCTTGACTGGTCTCCCAGTACCTGCTGCTGAAAAATATCCCCACAGCATGATGCTGCCACCACAATGCTTCACCGTAGGGATGGTGTCAGGTTTCCTCCAGACGTGATGCTTGGCATTCAGGCCAAATAGTTCAATCTTGGTTTCATCAGACCAGAGAATCTTGTTTCTCATGGTGTGGGATTCTATAGGTGCCTTTTGGCAAACTCCAAGCAGGCTGCCATGTGCATTTTACTGAGGAGTGGCTTCCGTCCGGCCACTCTACCATAAAGGCCTGATTGGTGGAGAGCTGCAGAGATGGGAGAACCTTCCAGAAGGACAACCATCTCCACAGAGGAACTCTGGAGCTCTGTCAGAGTGACATTTGGGTTCTTGGTCACCTCCCTGACCAAGGCCCTTCTCCCCCGATTGCGCAGTTTGACCAGGTGATGGTTCCAAACTTCTTCCATTTAAGAATGATGGAAGCCACTGTGTTCTTGGTGACCTTCAATCCTGCAGACATTTCTTGGTACCCTTCCTCAGATCTGTGCCTCGACACAATCCTGTCTCGGAGCTCCACGGATAATTCCTTCGACCTCATGGCTTGGTTTTTGCTCTGACATGCACTGTCAACTGTGTGACCTTTATATAGACAGGTGTGTGCCATTCCAAATCATGTCCAATCAATTTAATTTACCACAGGTGGACTCCAATCAAGTTGTAAAAACATCTCAAGGATGATCAATGGAAACAGGATGCACATGAGCTCAATTTCGAGTCTCATTGCAAAGTGTCTGAATACTTATTTAAATAAGGTATTTCTATAAACCTGTTTTCGCTTCGTCATTATGGGTCGTGTGTGTAGATTGAAGAGAGAAAAAAATCATATTTAATACATTTTAGAATAAGGCTGAAATGTAACAATTGTGGAAAAAGTCAAAGGGTCTGAATACTTTCCGAATGCACTGTAAATGTCTTGCCCATTCAACCTCTGAATGGCACACATACTCAATCCATATCTCAATTGTCCCAAGGCTTAAAAATCATTCTTTAACCCCCTAGAGTCGATTGACACACCAGTGCGTCAATCTAAGTTACATAATAAACAAATCCCAACCCAAATCCGTCAGTTTAAGCCAGATATCTGTTTGCATAGGTTGCATCTCAATACAGTACAACAACCACCAGTGTCACACTTCTGCGGTGAAAGGTGGAGCCAGAGCCATGTTTGTAAGACCATGAGACATACAGAAAGTCAGTCTTCTCACAAAAACGTCTGTAGCGGTTTGTAGTGAACGATTTGACCCACAAACTGTTATAGTTGTGGTCAGTAGTTGTGTGGTTGTTGTCTGCAGATGTGTGGTTGTGGTCAGGAGTTGTGGTCAGTAGTTGTGGTCAATAGTTGTGTGGTTCAGTAGTTGTGTGGTTGTGGTCAGTGTTTAAACTACAGTAGTTGCTTGTGAAAACTGAAAAAGTGTGATGAGAAGCAGGTCAGGTGGGTGTCTTCAGGTAATATGAAGCGAGTGAACAGAGACACTACATGACCAAAAGTATATGTGGASATCTGCTCGTCGAACATCTCATTCCAAAATCATGGGCATTAATTTGGAGTTGGTTCCCCATTTGCTGCTTTAGAAAACAGTGCATGTGGTGGGCTATGCAAAGAGATGGGTGAAGTGACATGCCTCGCAGAGTTTAGGGACTTTAAATGTATTAATGTATGTTTGCAAGAGTCTATTGTCCTGCTGATAGCCCATCGAGGGTGGACAGCTTCTTTTGTATTTCAATTCATTGGAAAGGCTGCTATACCATTTACACCTGGCCCACAGCGTTGTTGTGTCCTCACAGTACAGTGCACTTTCACTCCATTATCCGCCTGACTCTCTACCAATTCCACCAGATTATTCTTTCTATTGTTGTTATCTATTTGGTAACATTCCACAAGTAAATGTAATAAGTAAAACACCTACATTAAATAGCTCAGGTCTTTAAAATATGTGGAACCTTTTTTTTGTGCTTATTAGCGGAGGCTTTCAATTTGTTAATCACTTGTGTATATTGTCAACACATATATTTTAAGAATATAATGGAATATAACATARCATTTTTGTATTCTTAGAATGAAAACCTTAGTGTAAGAACAGTTTTAGTAAGTAATAAGTTACGGTCCAGTTACATCTTCTTCTGACAAAGTAGAAACAATTTTTTTTTTGTGTGCGCACGGAAAAGAGGAAGATAAATTCTTACACTTTTGTTCTAAATTCAGTCACTCTCTTCTTCCTCATCATTCAGTTCATTCAAATTCAATTGTAATACATGTTGTCACTCCCGTTCAGCAACTCCAAATCGCTTTGCATGTGCTCTAAAGGGACAACTTGATATAACATGATATAGATAAAATTAACTAATCAAAAGGAAAAATTTGATTATTTATTAGCCTAGTGGATAGACACTACCGGCCAAAAGTTTTAGAACACTTACTCATTCKAGGGTTTTTCTTTATTTTGACTATTTTCTACATTGTAGAATGATAGTGAAGACATCAAAACTATGAAATAGCACATACGGAATCATGTAGTAACCAAAAAKGTGTTAAACAAATTGAAATATATTTTATATTCTAAATTGCTTTTCCAACATTTTGTGATTGCATGAGGCTTGGTGATAGTAGGATATTAAACAAACACTCAAATAGGCAACAGAAGCATAGGGCTAAGTGACTCACTCATTCTTTGCTTTCGTTCAAAATAAGTTATATATAATGCAGGGTTAAAGGACACATTCTTTCTGATTGCATGCTAAAGACAATCTCCTTTTTGCTACAGCAAATTTCATTTGAATTATTATGTGGATTATAATAAATGTATGTATTTTTAGAGGTTGATTCATTTTTTTGTTAGGGTTAATCTGGTCTGTGATATTGAGCTAGAAATGTAAAACTTGAGTACTCAAGCATCAAATATATTGCAAGTTTGCCCTTTTTTAGCCATTAGGCTACACTTCACAATAGGACTCAACTCTGACAGACCACAGCATCTGTCGGTAGTCTAAACTGTGGCACAAATTGGGGGATTTTTCACACCTAGGTGAGCTATTAGACTATCATTTTCTAAAATAATGGAAGTGTGAATGCTCGCCAGTCTCTCTCTCCTAGAGTCCTGCATCAAGCAACAACAAAAAATGCCTGATGCCTGGAGTTGAGAGAGAACTTGGGTAAATAAAATGGCGCAATTACACTTGACATGTGGACTGACAATTTTTGAAAAATTGGATACTTATGCCTTACAGCCCATTACATAAACGGAGAGTGGATGTTATCCACCACYGAGTGGGACAGTGGAGCTCAAAACTGCAGATAACATAAGGCCAGCTATTGTGAAAGAATACTTGTGGATCTTAATGATTTCCTTTTTTTCCTTCAAAAGGCCTGCTGTCCACCTGGTAATTGTGTGGTCCCAGAGGATATAGCGTCACCTTCAAATGGGTGCGTGGTTTCATATAGAAGCTAGCTGCACATTCTTTTCTTGCACAGCAATTTAAAGAAAGCCATTAACGAATGGACTGTTTTTGAAGTCATTGTTTTAGTATATTTAATTGTTGGCTCTTAAAAGCGATTGGAGTTGTCAATGTGCCGCATTGCATTGTGGGAAGAAATATATATCTGTTCTTAATTCATGGCATGTTTTTTTTTTAGCCAAATGTTAAATAGACATGCAGACAAATTAATGAATGCAGGAAAATAGGAATAATAGCCTACTCTCTGTAGTCATAAAAACAATTAGGCTAAATAAATGGACATTATTTTGTTGGGTAACGGATCGGCTCTCGGAACTCATTAAGAGGTGGCTTCTATCTTCAGTATAATCATTCATTCAGAAAGTTAAACCCATAGGTTTTAGGCCTGCAGGAAATTAAATTAGGTTACCAGGTTCATTTTTCACTACGTTGTAACAATCCATGCCTTCTGGGTATGTCATAAAGTCCGTAAAAAAAATAATTAAAAAAAAACATGAGCTGGCGCACACCCAGAATAATAGTTTGTGTGGAGGTGCTGACTAACGGCYAATAAACTATAAACTATCAAAATAAAGAAAGTCGCACACTCCATGTATAATCTCCCAGCAATTTAATGGGTATTTACCAACATTTCGGCATCACTGTGCCTTCCTCAGGGTGTTATAAAGTCCAGAAGTTATTGGTGGAGTTAGAAATGTGGCTTTCAGAAGTATTACATTGGAAATGTACTTTTAATCCGTCTGCATATTTCAAGAGATGGCATAAGGGTGCAGTGAGATAAATTGGACGATACTTTTCTCGTCAATCATCTTGAAAAAACGTAGAAATACTTATAAACTGAAAATCAACCAATGTCAGCCTTTAAATGCTTTATTATCCAAATGTTGAAAGTGCGTGTGGGCGACGGAGACAAACAAAATGGTGAAGTTTGAGGCCATGTGGCGGAGAGTGATGCGGGCGCTGGAGATGGGGGTGTGAGCAGGTGGGTCTGGGCAGGTGTGATGTAGTTGTTGTTTGTATGTGTATGTTTTGTATTGTCTAAAAAATATCAAATAAAATCTTACAAAAAACAATCTATAAAGGAAAAATGACATTCTTGCAATCTGACATCATTTTGAATAGGATTTATTTAGTTTACATTCTTCATTGTAACCACAAAGTCACAAATAATTGAACACACACAACATGAGCAGATTAACTTGGTCAAAACATTTCTTTATTAAAGACTATCAGAAAGAATGTTGGTACTTATTTATTTTGATCCAAAGCCATGAATGAGTGAGTCACAGCTTTATACTGACAAATATAGCTTTATGCTTTGACATAGCCTAAACAAATATATTACATTTCCTAAATAAACGAGTACATTTCATAAATAAATGAAGTAGCTCAGGTCTTGAAAATATGGGCAACCTTTMTCCCCTCCCTATCCTCGCTGGACTCTCTTTCATTCAGTTTCTTCTTTACTTCAGCAAATAAGAACTCACTTCATATAGAGTGGCTATTACTCTTTCACACTGTGGTAAATAAAGCCAGTTTGTTATTTAGAATTATTTCTGTCTGTTTTTAGAAGGAGAGAAACTAAAAGCCCACCATGCCTATTTAAAAAAAAWTCGTCAGTCCACATGTCAAGTGTAATTGCGCCATTGTATTTATCTAAATTCTCAATCAACTCCGGGCCTGCCTGCCAGCTATTTTTTTGTTGTTGCCTGATGCAGGACTCTAGTGCCAGAGAAGAGAGACCCTTGGACTGAAACAATCACACCTCCATTAATTTATTAAAATATAGTCAATTTGTGCCACAGTTCAGACTACTGATAGACAGGGTTGGGGAGTAACGGATTACATGTTACATATAAGGAATTACAAAAAACAATCCATTAATCCATTACGTTACCAGCTAAAATATTGTAATCAGATTACAGATTATTTTGAAAAACTAGATGATTACTTTGAGGATTACTTTTAAATTCAGAAAGGATGTTCTCGAAAAAAAAATATTTGACACCTCTGTTTTCTCAATGACATTCAAATCAACATTTTAAAAAGTTTAAATTTGTTCCATCTGAGCGAGTCTGACCACAAGTCAGATACCACTATGATGACACACCAAATGCGTTTGATGGATCGTGGGAAAAAAACAGGAATAGCTTGGACTGTAGCCTACAAAAGCCTATCTTCCAATGGTGCGGCTGCAGTCGGCATCCAAAGATTATCCAACTTGAATAAACGCTTGAGGTAAAAACGACAGCAGTGGTGTAGTCTACGGCGAAACAGATATCACTTAGCGCATTGATGTGAATCACACTGCTACTCTCTCATTTAGCTATTTGTGCCTTACGGATTGTTGTGGATGGCTGTTCACAAATCTAAATGTGTATTTGAACCCAATAATGGTTTAATTAAAGAACTTAAGCTGTCTATCAATCATTGTTTTTGAAACCAGTGGACAGCCAGTGAAAAATGCTCTCTTGCAACAGGTGCATAGCGCATATCCAGCCTATGGATTAAAAATGGGGCTTTTATCGCTCAATCTATATATATATATATATGTATACACACAGTTGAAGTCGGAAGTTTACATACACCTTAGCCAAATACATTTAAACTCAGTTTTTCACAATTCCTGACATTTAATCCTAGTAAAATTCCCTGTTTTAAGGTCAGTTAGGATCACCACTTTATTTTAAGAACGTGAAATGTTAGAATAATAGTAGAGTGATTTATTTCAGCTTTTATTTCTTTCATCACATTCCTAGTGGGTCAGAAGTTTACATACACTCAATTAGTATTAGGTAGCACTGTTTAACTTGGGTCAAACATTTTGGGTAGCCTTCCACAAGCTTCCCACAATAAGTTGGGCGTATTTTGGCCCATTCCTCCTGACAGAGCTGGTGTAACTGATTCAGGTTTGTAGGCCTCCTTGCTCGCACATGCTTTTTCACTTCTGCCCACAAATTTTCTATGGGATTGAGGTCAGGGCTTTGTGATGGCCACTCCAATACCTTGACTTTGTTGTCCTTCAGCTATTTTTCCACAACTTTGGAAGTATGCTTGGGGTCATTGTCCATTTGGAAGACCCATCTGCGACCATGCTTTAACTTCCTGACTGATGTCTTGAGATGTTGCTTCAATATATCCACATCATTTCCTACCTCATGATGCCATCTATTTTGTGAAGTGCACCAGTCCCTCCTGCAYCAAAGCACCCCCACAACATGATGCTTGCCAACCCCGTACTTCACGGTTGGGATGGTGTTCTTCGGCTTGCAAGCCTGAAGAAAACCTGAAATGGCCAAACAGTTCTATTTTTGTTTCGTCAGACCAGAGGACATTTCTCCAAAAAGTATGATCTTTGTCCCCATGTGCAGTTGCAAACCGTAGTCTGGTTTTTTATGGTGGTTTTGGAGCAGTGGCTTCTTCCTTGCTGAACGGCCTTTCAGGTTATGTCGACATAGGACTCGTTTTATTGTGGATATAGATACTTTTGTACCTGTTTCCTCCAACATCTTCACATGGTCCTCTGCTGTTGTTCTGGGATTGATTTGCACTTTTCGCACCAAAGTACGTTCATCTCTAGGAGACAGAACGCGTCTCCTTCCAGACCGGTATGATGGCTGCGTGGTCCCATGGTGTTTATACTTGCGTACTATTGTTTGTACAGATGAACGTGGTACCTTCAGGCGTTTGGAAATTGCTCCCAAGGATGAACCAGACTTGTGGAGGTCTACATTTTTTTTTTAGGTCTTGGCTGATTTCTTTGGACTTTCCCATGATGTCAAGCAAAGAGGCACTTATTTTGAAGGTAGGCCTTGAAATACATCCACAGGTACACCTCCAATTGACTAAAATGATGTCAATTAGCTTATCAGAAGCTTCTAAGCCATGACATAATTTTCTGGAAATTCTCAAGCTGTTTAAAGGCACAGTCAACTTAGTGTATGTAAACTTCTGACCCACTGGAATTGTGATACAGTGAATTATAAGAGAAATAATCTGTCTGTAAACAATTATTGGAAAAATGACTTGTGTCATGCACAAAGTAAAGCACGAAGTAGATGTCCTAACCGACTTGCCAAAACTATAGTTCGTTAACAAGAAATTTGTGGAGTCGTTGAAAAACAAGTTTTAATGACTCCAACCTAAGTGTATGTAAACTTCCGACTTCAACTGTATGCACGCACCACTTTTCTGTTTTTTATTTTGTATAATTTTTTTAAACAAATTATCTTTTAAATTTCACTTTACCACTTTGGACTATTTTGTTTATGTTCATTACATGAAATCCAAATCAAAAACCATTTAAATTACAGGTTGTAATGCAACAAAATAGGAAAACACCAAGGGGGATGAATACTTTTGCAAAGCACTGTACCAGTGTCCTTTCCCATCTTCCTTTTTCTCAAGTTCTATTTCCTAGTTTTCCCAGTTCTTTCTGCCTATTCTGCCTGCACTGATCACGAGCCTGCCTGCCGTCCTGTACCTGTCTGACTGACCTGATCACGAACCCCTGCCTGCCCTGACCCCGAGCCTGCCTGCCGTCCTGTACCTGTCTGACTGACCTGATCACGAACCCCTGCCTGTCCTCGACCTGCCCTTTGCCTGCCACTTGTTTCCAATAAATCATCTGAGAACCGTAATATCCGSCTCCTGTGTCTGCATCTGGGTCATATCCTGAGTCGTGATGGTACAGGCTTCCTGATTTTCACTCTGTCATTAAGGTTAGTGTTGTGGAGTAACTACAATATTGTTGATCCAGCCTCAGTTTCCTCCTATCACAGCCATTAAACTCTGTAACTGTTTTAAAGTCACCATTGACCTCTGAATCCCTGAACGGTTATCTTCCTCTCCGGCAACTGAGTTAGGAAGGACGCCTGAATCTTTGTAGTGACTGGGTGTATTGATACATTATCCAAAGTGTAATTAATATCTTCACCATGCTGAAAGGGATATTCGGTAACATTGTCATAACACGTTATGATAACGTGTCACACCGTCATAACCATGTCATAACAGCTGTCATGACAGATATATTTAGATCTGTTGTGACTTATATTGCATTATTTTATGGTTGGTTATGACACCTACATAAAAGTGGCAAGACTCGCAAAACCTACCACACAAGGCAAAACATTCCATTGCACCATAGCCTACGTGTTAACAGTATGTTTATGTTATTGAAAAAAGTATAATTGTAATTGCACACACATTGATGTCAGACATGCACCTACCCCAATCCTCTGTTGCTGATGACTGGGATGAATGCAGGAGCAGATTTCCGGAGCAGGACAAGAAGACACCCTCTTTTTGACTGATGACTTGATATAAGGGCATGTATGTGATAGGCCTATCTGGCTTACATGATTATGACGGTCATACAGTGTACTTTCTTAGTCCATGTAAAGTGACACAGGATGGCCATAACACTCCACGTCAGTGTCATAAGTTATTTAAAATATGATGTAAAAAACATTACTGTGAAGCTGTGGTCACCTACCTTTTCTGAGTCAAGATCACTTTCACAGGCAAAAAGCAAGCCAAGATCTACCACTAAGATTTTTTTTAAACATGACTTAAATGTAGGCAAATGCAAAATGTATCTAAAAAAAAGTCCTTTCGGAATTTGTGCAGTAGGCCGAATACATTATCACAGCATATTGGCTACATGATTGGCCTGCCAATATTGTTGTTCTCAGACCATATTAATTTTTTTTTTTTTAAATAGATCACTTGTATCAATTGCGATGCAAAGCATACATTTAAAAAATGTGTTTTTTATTTTACTGGACTGATGGCACCTGCATTGGATGCTCAGTGTCACCGGAGAAAAGGAGCGAGCAGCAGAGGGGCAGGTGTTTTACATCAGGGGCAGGTGTTTTACGTTTCCTCTGATTGAGAACCATATTAAGGTAGGCTGTTTGTGGGTGATTGTCTTCCGTGTCAGTGTTTGTACCACACGGGACTGTTTCGTTTTGTTTAGTCTGTACCTGTTCGTGCGTTCTTCGTTATATGTAAGTTCTCATGTTCAGGTCTGTTGACGTCGTTTGTTGTTTTATATAGTTTGTCGTTTCGTCTTCTTTAAAATAATGTAATCATGTATTCTCCACAAGCTGCGTTTTGGTCCGATCCCTGCTCCTCGTCAGACAACGCAATACATGTCAGATGTAAATATATGGGTCATGACAGTTTTATGACTATGTTAATGCAGGTTATGACAAGTTATGTCAGCTGTTATGACATATTATACCGTGTTATGACACTGGTTGTCAAGTAAAGCGTTACCAGATATTCAATGTCTGCTTTTWAAAAAATCCATCTATCAATAAGTGCCCTTCTTTGCAAGTCATTGGAAAACCTTCTTGGTCTGTGTGGTTGAATCTGTGTTTGAAATTCACTGCACGAATGAGGGACCTTACAGATATTGTATGTGTGGGGTATGTAGATGAGGTAGTCATAAAAAAATCCTGTTAAACACCATTATTGCACACAGAGTGAGTCCATGCAACTAATTATGTGACTATTTAAGCACATTTTCACRCCTGAAGGCTTGCCATAAGAAAGGTGTTGAATACTTATTGACTCAATACTTATTTTAATTTTTCATTCATTTGWAAAAATTCCACTTTGACATTATGGGGTATGGTGTGTAGGCCAGTGACACAAAATCTCAATTGAATCCATTTTAAATTCAGGCTGTAACACAACAAAATGTGGAAAATGTCAAAGGGTGTGAATACTTTTTGAAGGCACTGTATATGCCATTCAGCAGATGCTTTTATACAAGGTGACTTACAGTCATGCATGCATACATTTTACATATGGATGGTCCCGGGAATCTAACCCACTATCCTGGTGTTGCAAGCACCATGCTCTACTAACTGAGCTACAGAGGATCAAATAGAAAATGTCACTGCCCCCTGATAAAGGTGATGTGAGAAGAATAGGCATGACAGAAGAGGAGAAACATTTAAAAGAAGGCAATATGAATTYAAAGAACAACATACATTCACACCTCCCCAGTCCAGTACTTATTGAACATTTAAATGCATAAATATCTTAAAGTGTACTACCGGTCAAAAGTTTTAGAACACTTGTTCATTCAAGGGTTTTTCTTTATTTTTACTATTTTCTACATTGTAAAATAATAGTGAAGACATCAAAACTATGGAATCATGTCGTAACCAAAAAACTGTTCAACAAATCAAAATATGTTTTATATTTGATATTCTTCAAATTGCTACATTTTGCTTTGATGACAACTTTGCACACTCTTGGCATTCTATCAACCAGCTACACCTGGAATGCTTTCCCAACAGTCTGGAAGGAGTTCCCGCATATGCTGAGCACTTGTTGGCTGCTTTTCCTTCACTCTGCAGATCCGACTCATCCCAAACCATCTCAATTTGGTTGAGGTCGGGTGATTGTGGAGGCCAGATCATCTGATACAGCACTCCATCACTCGCCTTACACAGCCTGGAGGTGTTTGAGTCATTGTCTTGTTGAAAAACAAATGGTAGAACCCACTAAACCCAAACCAGATGGGATGGCGTATCGCTGCAGAATGCTGTGGTAGCCATGCTGGTTAAGTGTGCCTTGAATTCTAAATAAATCACAGACAGTGTCACCAGCAAAGCACCACCCACACCATAACACCTCCTCCACCGCTTTACGGTGGGAAATACACATGCYGAGTTCATCCYTTCACCTACTCTGCGTCTCACAAAGACACGGCGGTTGGAACCAAAGACCTCCAATTTGGACTCCAGGCAAGTCTCTTCTTATTATTGGTCTCCTTTAGTAGTGGTTACTTTGCAGCAATTCGACCATGAAGGCCTGATTCACGCAATCTCCTCAGATCAGTTGATTTTGAGATGTGTCTGTTACTTGAACTCTGTGAAGCATTTATTTGGGCTGCAATTTCTGAGGCTGGTAACTCTGATGAACTTATCTTCTGCAGCAGAGGTAACTCTGGGTCTTCCATTCCTGTGGCTGTCCTCGTGAGAGCCAGTTTCATAATAGCGCTTGATGGTTTTTGTGACTGCACTTGAAGAAACTTTCAAAGTTCTTGAAATGTTCCATATTGACTGACCTTCATGTCATAAAGTAATGATGGCCTGTCATTTCTCTTTGCTTATTTCAGCTGTTCTTGCCATAATTGTCACACCATGATCTGTTTCACCTTTGTTTGTGGGCGACACCTCCAGGTGTCACCCATCTTCCCCATTATKCCCTGTGTATTTGTACCTGTGTTCTCTGTTCGTCTGTTGCCAGTTCGTCTTGTTTGTCAAGTCAACCAGAGTTTTTTGTATCAGCTCCAGCWTTTCCCCAGTCTCTCTTTTCTCGGTCTCCTGGTTTTGACCCTTGCCTGTCCTGGCCTTGAGCCCGCCCGCCTGACCACTCTGCCTGACCCTGAGCCTGCCTGCACCTTTGCCCCACCTCTGGATTACTGACATCTGCCTGACCTGGCCCTGAGCCTGCCTGCTGTCCTCTACATTTGCCCCTGTTGCTGTAATAAACATTGTTACTTCAACATGGTCTGCATCTGGGTCTTATCTTCATTTGGATAATAATATGGACTTGGTCTTTTACCAAATAGGGCTATCTTCTGTATACCCCCCTACCTTGTCACAACACATTAACTTTTAAGAATGCACATCTGTTAATTGAAATGCATTCCAGGTGACTACCTCATGAAGCTGGTTAAGAGAATGCCAAGAGTGTGCAAAGCTGTCTACAATGCAAAAGGTGGCTATTTGAAGAATCTCAAGTATAAAATATATTTTGATTTGTTTAACACTTTTTTGGTTAATACCTGATATCATGTGTTATTTCATAGTTTTGATGCCTTCACTATTATTCTACAATGTAGAAAATGGTAAAAAGAAAAGAAAAATCCTTGAATTAGTAGGTGTTCTAAAACTTTTGACCGGTAGTGTATGTGGACACCGCTTCAAATTTGTGGATTCGGCAATTTCAGCCAAACCCATTGCTGACAGGTGTTTAAATCGAGCACACAGCCATGCAGTCTCCATAGACAAACAATGGCAGTAGAATGGCCTTAATGAAGAGCTCAGTGACTTTCAACGTGGCACCGTCATAGGATGCCACCTTTCCAACAAATCAGTACGTCAGATGTCTGCCCTGCTTGAGCAGCCCCGGTCAACTGTTACTGTGAAGTGGAGACTTCTAGGAGCAACAAAGGCTCAGCCGCGAAGTGTTAGGCCACACAAGCTCAATGAACGGGACTGCCGAGTGCTGAAGCTGGTATCGCGCATAAATCGTCGGTCCTCGGTTGGAACAGTCACTACAGAGTTCCAAACTGCCTCTGGAAGCAACGTCAACACACAAGCCTAAGATCACCATGCGCAATGCCAAGCGTCAGCTGGAGTGATGTAAAGCTCGCTGCCATTGGACTCTGGAGTAGTGGAAATTCGTTCTCTGGAGTGGTGAATCACGCTTCACCATCTGGCAGGACAAATCTGAGTTTGGAGGATGCCAGAATGCTACCTGCCCCGATGCATAGTGCCAACTAAAGTTTAGTGGTGGAGGAATAATGTTCTGGGGACGTTATTCATGGTTCGGGCTCGGCCCTTTATTTACAGTTAATGGAAATCTTAACGCTTCAGCATACAATGACATTGTAGATGATTTTGTGCTTCCAACTTTGTGGCAACAGTTTGGGGAAGGCCCTTCCTGTTTCAGCATGACAATGCCCCCATGTACAAAGTAAGGTCCATACAGAAATAGTTTGTTGAGATRGGTGTGGAAGAACTTGACTGGCCTGCACAGAGCCCTGCCCTCAACCCCATCAAACACCTTTGGGATGAATTTATATGCCGACTGCGAGCCAGGCCTAATTGACCAACATCATTGCGCGACAACACTAATGTTCTTGTGGCTGAATGAAAGAAAGTCCTTGCAGCAATGTTCCAACATCTTGTGGAAAACCTTCCCAGAAGAGTGGAGGCTGTTATAGCAGTAAAGGGGGGACCAACTCCATATTAATGCCCATGATTTTGGAATGAGATGTTCGATGAGCAGCTGTCCACATATTTTTAGTCATGTAGTGTATAACCTATGGAGGCTTAATTAAAACCTTCATAAGCGCTTCACAAATCATTTCTAAGCCACTGCCTCACCTTCTAAGTTGTAGTTCGTTTAAAGACTATGTGGGCGACTTTTTACTCCACATGAAAAACAGTAGTTCACCATAGACTATCCATCTGCGAAATGTGGTGGTCTCCTGCAGCCTTCTGCCCCCCAAAGAAACACGTGTTGTAAGGGACACAGTCAGAGGACGGAGAGGGGATAAGGAGACTGGCAGAGACAGAGCTAGTGGGAGATCTCATTAAGACACTGCAGGGTATCCACAATAGGGCGGGAAAATAGCATTAAACAGAGAGAAAGAGTGAAAGAGATGCTCTGGAAATAGCATTTCAATTAAACTATTCCCAACAAGGAGTGATGATGCAAAGACATTGGCTGAAACGGAACATAGAGAGCTGAAGACAAAGATAATCATGGAGATATTTCAGGAATAAAGTATATTTTTCCTGCTCTATAGCCTACCTGAAATCTAATCCTTAGCTACAGTTTTCTTACTTGAACAAATACATAAAAGTTTAAATGGAACGGTAACCTCATCTTGTACTCCCCTCTGAGCTCAATCTTTTGGACCAAAGATGTGTCAAAAACACAATTATTACAATTCTTCCCTGCCATATTCATTATCATCAGACACATGAAGTCACAATCACTTACTTTAAACAACATAACATCTCCAATGGCCAGAGACTGTAAACATTAAGAGGTCAGATATAATTCATTATAGAAAATGATTACTTAAAAGAGCTTAACCATCTGAAATCTGGGAGAGAGAGTTAATTTTGACTTAAACCAGTAGTAAAACTGACTGAGTACTTTACGGTCCATACAAGCCTTCCCATCATTGACACTGATGGYGAAAAGTTGCCAGTCTAAGAAGGGACTAGAATAAATATTCTTCCTCACCACAACATCACACTCAGATGTGATTTAGTGGGGCATGTATCTGCACGGAGCCGATCAACATGGGGGGATCCATGTCCCCTTCCTCAATAAAGAAGTAATCAGCAAAGTCAATGGTAGTAGGACTTTAAAAAAAAGATTTATGTCTTATTTAAGATACTCTTTGATAGATAGGGTTTCAGACATTTTCAGAAGATGGGAAGGGACTGTTGTACTAGCATCAGTAGGAAGCTTGTTTCACCATTGCAGTGCCAGGACAGAGAAGAGCTTTGACTGGGCTGAGCATGTCACTGCTTTGAGGTTTGGAGTGGACGACAGGCTGTTGTCCCCGGTCATGCCAAGGTTTTTTTCACTCTGGAAGGTGGACACCGTGGAGTTGTCAACAGTGATGGAGCGGTCTTGGAATGGGCAGGCCTTTTCCAAGGGGAAGAGCTTCTCCGAGGTTGAGCTGGTGGGCCAACATCCAAGCTGAGATGTCTGTCTGCCAGGCACGCAAAGATGCGTGTCACCACCTGGGTCTCAGAAGGGGGAAGGGGAAAAGTAGTTGATTGTGAGGATATGACGGAGCCGAGTGACTTGGTGTACAGAGAAAATAGGAGAGGGCCTAGAACCAAGCCCTGGGGGATACCAGTAGTGAGAGCACATTGTGCAGACACAGATCCTCTCCATGTCACCTGGTGGGAGAAACCTGCCAGGTAGGATGCAATCCAGGAATATGCAGAGCCTGAGATGCCCAGCCTTGAGATGGTGGAGAGGATGAGAACAGAGGAGAGAGAGTCAGCTTTGGAGAGTGGAGAGCCTCTGTGACGCAGAGGAGAGCGGTCTCAGTTGAGTGAGCTGTCCTGAAGCCTGACTGGTTAGGTTCAAGAAGATATGAACTTGAACAATATGGTGAGAAAATTGGTAAGCAAAGGGGATTTCTCGGGACTTGCAGGTTTGGCACACCGATGCTCCAAAGATCGACACTTTCAAGTTGTTGCGTCTAATTTCCACGTGTCAGTATCAGGCTCTGATTATCATGTTTTGTTTACATGGTTGGGTTAGGCTGAGGACACAAAGGGGTAAAATGAGTTCCCTAGTGCATTATCTAATCCTGATCTTAATTATTAGGAGTAGAAGAGGAACTGTCAACATATGAACAGGTTGGTAGATCAAAATTGGTAGATCAAACAGGACATCTAGTGCAATGATTATGATATCTGCAAAGTTGACGAGTTTTGGAAGCCCCTTGCYCCTAGCTGAGGGTGTAATCCAAACTTCAAAGTCTCCCAAACAAACACTCTGTCTCATCAGTATTGATATGTCTACAGAACATGGCAGGGCTGGGTTTTGGCCTGTATCAACTACACATTTTATTTTAGCCAGGGGCTGTGAGGATGAAAGAATGGGCTGAGAGGAGATGCACCATCTGAGATCTCATTATCATTCAGGCACAGAGTGCCAAGCATGTATGTAATGGTCCTTGCCATGCCTCAGTGCCCAGGCTCCAGCCCAGGGAGAACTACACACAGAATTGCACACACAGCGCCTTAATAGGGATGACAAACAAACAGAGTACAGAGTTTCCCAGTAGGATTGGTGGCCTTTTACCCCACACACAATCACACTGGCACAGACACAGACACACACACTAGGTTGACTCATAACCTGCAGTCTCCACGGCAATATCCGTAGGGCTGGCGGGTTTAGGGTCATGTAATATTGTGTGGATAAAGGGCAGGTGGTTGGTGGTCAGGTTTAATAAATCAAAAGCAATACATAAAAAAATCCATAAATGTATCATTCTTGTGCAATTTATATTTACAGTGCCTTCAGAAATCATTCACACCCCTTGACTATTTCCCCCAAAAATTGTGTTACACGGTGGGACTAAAATTGATTTAATAATCATTTTTAGTCAATGATCTCCACAAAATACTCTGCAATATCGAAAGTGGAAGAACATTTCTAACATTTGTAAAAAAACATATATACAGTATATACAAAAAATAAAACACTAATATATATTGATTACAGAAGTATTCAACCCCATGAGTCAATCCATGTTAGAATCACCTTTGGCAGCTATTACAGCTGTGAGTCTTTCTGGGTAAGTCCCTAAGAGCTTTGTACACCTGGATTGCACAATATTTCCCCATTATTTAATTCTTCAAGCTCTGTCAAGTTGGTTGTTGATCATTGCCAAACAGTCATTTTCAAGTCTTGCCATAGACTGAAGTCTGTTTTGACTGTAACAAGGCCACCCAGGAACATTCGATGTTGTCTTGTTAAGAAACTCCAGTTCATATTTGTCCTTGTGTTTTAGGTTATTGTCCTGCTGAAAGTTGAATTTGTCTCCCAGTGTCTGTTGGAAAGCAACCTAAACCAGGTCTTTAAAACCAGGTTTTCCTATAGGATTTTGCCTGTMCTTAGCTCTATTCAATGTATTTGTATCCTAAAAAACTGACTAGTCCTTGCCAATGACAAGCATACCCATAACATGATTCAGCCACCACCATGCTTGAAAATATGAAGAGTGGTACTCAGTGATGTGTTGTATTGGATTTGCGCCAAACATATTGCTTTCTATTCAGGATATAGTTAATTTCTTTGCCAATTTTTGGGGAGTTTTGCCTTATTGCAAACATGATGTATGTTTTGCAATATTGTTATTCTGTACAGGCTTCCTTTTCATTCTGTCATTTAGTTTATTATTCCCTAATAACTGTAATGTTGTTGATCCATCCTCAGTTTTCTCCTATCATGGCCATTAAACTCTGTAACTGTTTTAAAGTCACCATTGGCCTCATGGTGAAATCCCTGAGTGGTTTCCTTCCTCTCCCGAAACTGAGTTAGGAAGGACYCCTGTATCTTTGTAGTAACTGGGTTTATTGATACACCATCCAAAGTGTAATAAATAACTTCACCATGCTCAAAGGGATATTCAATGTCTGCTTTTTAAAAATTTGACCTAATCTACCGACAGGTGTTCTTCTTTGCGAGGCATTGGAAAACCTCTGTGGTCATTGTGGTTGAATCTGTGTTTGAAATGCACTGCTCAACTGAGGGATCTTACAGATAATTGTATGTGTGGGTACAGAGATGAAGTAGTCGTTACATAATCATGTTACACAGTATTATCGCACACAGAGTGAGTCCATGCAACTTATTATGTGTCTTGTTAAGCAAATGTTTACTCCTGAACTAATTTCGGCTTGCCATAACAGAGGGGTTGAATACGTATTGACTCAAGACATTTTAGCTTTTCATAATTCCACTTTGAATTGTGGGGTATTGTGTGCAGGCCAGCCACACAAAATCTAAATGTAATCCATTTTAAATTCAGGCTGTATGACAACAAAATGTGAAAACTTTACGCGCGGTCAATCGTCAAATACTTTTGGGAAGTTATTAACTTTYATTGTCTGAGTTTAATTCAATAAGAGAAAAGCTGTGAAATGGAGAGTTGAAAACAAACCGAATGGCGGGACAGAAAAGTAGTGTTTGGGAAACATTTGGTGAAGTGGTAAATGAGGATGACAGTGCCTATGTTATGTGTGATTATTGTGATGCGCTATACAAATTTCACAGTCACAAGACAGGGACTTCAAATAGGCRTTTGGAAGGGAACTGTTGCCTACTGTTCAGATAGATTAAATGGAAACTGAAATCTGGACAATGAACTGTAGGTCTATAACCTCTCACATAGGCTTAATATTAACTCCTGCAGAGTTAACCAATTCTTGCAGTAAAATGATACACCAAATGTACATTTTGACATGGGAACAGGAGTGGAGAAATGTGATTTCTTTCTTTTAGCATCTGTAGAAGTGCTATCTTTATCAGCATCATAGAAGCTGATAGTATTTCAACCACATAAAATATGCATCCAAGCCGAACTGAAATCTTATCAGGAACATGTTGGMACATTTTGACAGATTTCTATTTTCTTACAACCGGTCAAACTGATTTTCTTCGGAAATTTAGCACAGAAAATCTTTCACATTTTTGGGGGGTTGAGTTGCAGCATTTTCTCCCAGGTCCCAAAAGAAGCAGAYATGACAGYGAAATGTTTACAGATTGAAGCGTTCATTATATCGATTTATGACATTATTCTGATGAACAACGGTTTATTTAGTCTTCTAGGGGCAACAAAGAATGACAGAATAGAAGCTGCATCTATCTAATTATAGACAAGTTGACTYACAAATAGCCTACCAAAATGTCGGAAATTATAAGCAGAAACAGATTTAAAATAGGCCCCCCAAATAATCCTGCACCCACTGTCAAAAAATCGTTACACCGTCTGACTGTAGCCTACAGTATGTTTTCGATATTTGAGGGTTAGGGTCATGTGCGGGCCTCAGATTTTCACTTAATCACATATAGTTGGGCGGTTGCGGATGGGTTATTAGCAATTGTAGGTGCAGGTGAACAAACAGCTGACCCGCGTCCCACTAACACACACACACACACACCAACATGCACGTACACACACGCAAACTCAAACTCACACAGTTCCAAACTGTAATTTGTATTTGACATTTGTCTCTGTCTGGCTTGGAAAGGTTATACTGTTCCACAGTCCAGTGATAGAGTTGTTGTCCCACTCAGTCCAACAGAGTAGTTGGCCATGTAGTTGGCCATGTCAAAGGCGTCTAAAGCTGTCCAAAGTAGCTGTAAAATACACCTGGTTAATGATTAATCATTCACCACTGCTCATCTCTCATCATATGGGAAAGTATCCGGGTGTACCTTTCATCTTTAGAATGGTTACAATGGGTCTAGTTTCACAGGAAGGCAGATGCCACCACTAGTCAATGTACTGTAATATTCTCCAACCTATATTCCACTCTTGCCACTTTGACATAACTGCATCCATCTGGACAATCGATCTGTGTTCCTCCACTAAGCTGGCTAAGAAGTGTTCAGACTCCTTTAAGACAGATGATTACATTGTTCAAGCCAGTCTGAGGTCTCTCCTTTCCTCTACAGACTATAGTCTCTAGCACATAGCAGATATGGTAGTAATCACCCAGACACTGAGCAGCATACCTAACCTACCCATAGATAACCTTGTCCATCAGGAATCAATACAGCATCTTGTTCAATACTAATAGCACAATGACCTCGTATCTGTCAGCTGATAGGGGGAAATGGAGTAGAGCGCCATCCCATATCCATCACTACTACAGAAAATGTCTAACAATCTCAACCTTTGAATCCTCCTTTGTGTGTGAGGTTTTGTACACACACAAAGGAGACCAAATACATTTGATCCATCTAACGTCATCCAGGATATATCTATATACGGCACAGAAACGTAAATGTTTGTCTTCGTGTTAGGCGGCCATCATCACCATACAATTAAACAGCTCACTGGTCCAAACACCTAAGCATTACAACATTTAATCAGCCATGACTGACTCGATATGGAATCTATGTTCACCCGTGTAATGCATTCTCACAGGGACATTAGCACAAGCCAGACTAGAGAACACTTTACTAGCTACAGGCAGGATGTTGACATATTCTAAATATGTCKATTTTCAGCATTCATTTGTCAATGTGGTATCATATAGGGTTGTTTACTTGCTCAAGTAAATACAGCTGAGATATTTTCCTTTATCTCAGGATCTAATTGTCTCTAAAAGACTCTGGCCATCCTTGACAGTCCATTGTCCTGTCCTCTCTCTCCTATAACGTCACTTGAGGGATCGGCACTTTTCTAAATGTCAGTATCCTCACCACAGCAATGAACCTATTACTAACAGTAGAGAGAATTACTTTCAGTTACTTTTGGATTACTTCACCCTTAAAAAAGTAGAGAGAATTACTTTCAGTTACTTTTGGATTACTTCACCCTTAAAAAAGTAGAGAGAATTACTTTCAGTTACTTTTGGATTACTTCACCCTTAAAAAAGATGATAACCAATTTAACAACATTTATTGCAGGATGTTTGAGCCACTAAGCAGAGCCACATTTCCTGATCGCTCATTTGCACGTCACGTCAATGATGTCATGTCGCCGTATGGGACTGTGGGTCAATTAACCTTATCGGAGTGGACGCCCTGATTCTAGTTTGTGAGAAGTACGAGATGGGGCGGGGGTAGGTTGACCTCAGGTCTCGCCACTGGAAGCCCGAGGTAGGGGGAGCGGGGGAATCTATCAAATAGCGCACCTCTAACTTTGTACAGTACTAATGCAATTAGTAAAATCAGTCACACTATGAAAGGCTACCAAATAAACCACAATTCATTCATAATACTGTGAATGTATAGTTTCAGAGACATATTGTTGCATTTTTTTCTGGTTTGTGCGAAATCGTTAAGAATAATATAAAACTAGTCTTCACACCACCAAGGTGAATTGGTTTAGTCTTGACTCTTGGTTGACAGTGTTGGGGGATGGGTAATGTAGTCTTGACTCTTGGTTGACAGTGTTGGGGGATGGGTAATGTAGTCTTGACTCTTGGTTGACAGTGTTGGGGGATGGGTAATGTAGTCTTGACTCTTGGTTGACAGTGTTGGGGGATGGGTAATGTAGTCTTGACTCTTGGTTGACAGTGTTGGGGGATGGGTAATGTAGTCTTGACTCTTGGTTGACAGTGTTGGGGGATGGGTAATGTATTGATGCTCGAGTGCCAAATCAACACAAATGGATAAGAAAAGGTCTAAGCCACCAGGTGGCCAGTTTAGGAAAAAGAGGAAATAAGAAGAGGAGAAACACACCAAAAATAAAGGTATGCAGCTATGTCATCTCTTTATGATTATAATATTATGCATGTAATGAAATAGGCTAGTTTAACACTTATGTTTGTTAGCCTATGTTGCTATGTTGCTTGCTATGCTATTACACATAAGGCGACAATATTCCATTTTCTGTCCAACTAGCTTACATAACATTGGATATAATTTCACACAGTTTCATCATGATAATGTGTGTAGCCTGCAGCAAAACAATTACAACCTAACGAGCACATTATTGATTTGGTTAACTTTCATTGAGGTGACATCTAAAAGGTTCTCTGTGATTGTATTGATTAGGTCCCGAGCTCAGTAATGGGAATTTCCAATGCTGTCGGCTAACTTAAAAGACATCTATATTATGATGATATTTTGTATCTTTTTGTGAAATATTGAGTCTTTTGGGGTGTCTTATGCCTAGAATTAGCCAAGGAGGTTGTATGGTTCATTTAGTTTCTATTCTGAAAGTTTGATAAATGGTGCATAATGACATGAATATTTAATTGTGCAGCAAATGTATTTAGGGTGTCAAACTCTGTATTTCAATGCAAATTCAGGGGCACTTCTGAAATATTTTGGAGCACCCTTTGGTACTGGTCAGGATGAGGAGCCATCTACCTCAGCCACACAGTCCTCTTCAGAAATTATCTCGGAGCCCGAGGATGCGGAGCCATCCACCTCAGCCACACAGATGTCTTCACAAATGTTGTCTGAGCCTGAGGATGAGGATGAAGGCCCATTTGGTTCACCTTCTCCCCAGCAGGATTCTTCAGGTGTGTTTGTGCGCGCACACGTGTGTGTGTGTATGGTTACAAGCACATGTGTTTATGTGTGCATCCCTGCATAACATAAACACAATCAATTATTTCCCTTTTTCAACGTTTTAAGTTTCCATATTGTAGGTAACAGTGATGATTTTATTATTACTGGATATGTATGTGGGATGTTCCGCCACTATAAATGCTGTGAATAACGTGTGTAAACTAATGCCCATGTGCTCTCCATTAGAAATGCCTGTAGTAGTATCCCCACCAAATCCTGCTGCTGAGGATGAACCACTGTCTACAGACCCTGCTACCTGGCCTTCAGTTCTGACTGACAGAATTCAGACACAACTAGTTTGCAGAGGACCAAGTGAGGTACCACTTAACTTTTTTCCCCCAAGGAATGAGAGTGATGGAAGAAGTTGCCACCACCAGTATTTCAGGAAGACCTTGGTGAGTGGTGAAAAAAGCCTTAGTAGTTGGTTGGTGTATTCTGAAAGAAACAACAGCCTCTTCTGCTGCAAACTCTTTTCTAAGAAGAAAATTCATTTAGCAAACTCACAACTGACAGACTGGAAACATGCAAGTTCTTTGCTGACTTCACACGACATCAGTCCAGAACACCAAAATTGCATGAAAACATGGAAAGAACTGCCAATGAGGATCACAAAAGGGGAAACAATTGATGAGCATGAGATGGAACTTATGGAGGCTGAGAGGATGAGATGTTGACACATCTAACTGCTATTGTGCAGTCTCTGGGAATAAGAAATCTGGCACTAAGGGGACACACTGTACTCTCCATCAAATGGAAATTTCCTCAAAGAAGTTGAGCTGATTGCACAATTCGATCTAGTCATGAAAGAGCACCTTAACCGTGTCCAAAAAGGGACCTCGAGTCACACCACCAGCTACCTTGGCCCCCAAAATACAGAATGAACTCATTGATTTGTTGAGCAGTAAGGTCATTTCAATAATGGTGAGTGACATCAAGCTGGCAAAATTCCTCTCTATCATTCTAGATTGCACCTCAGATGTCAGCCACACTGAACAGTTGTCAGTTGTGATTAGAATTGTGTCACTGAAGGAGGAGAGCCACATAAAAGGAACATTTTATGGGGTTTTTGGAGGCAGAGGAGTCCAAGGGCCAACATTTGGCATCCCTGATTCTCAAAAGATTAGAGGAGCTAAAAATTACTTTTGCGGACTGCAGAGGACAGTCTTGTGTTAATGGGCCCAACATGAGAGGCAAAAACAAAGGTGTCCAAGCCAGACTTCTGGAAATGAATCCAAGAGCTCTATTTGTGCCATGTGCGGCTCACACATTGAACCTGGTTGTGGCTGATGCTGCTAAAAGCTCTTTCGATGCCACAGGTTACTTTGGCATCTTACACAAACGGTACACCTTGTTCTCAGCCTCCTCACCTCATCCTCTGCAGTGCCACTGGCCTTTGTTGTTGCACCTCCAAACACAAAAAAATGGTCTTCCGACTCATCACACTCGTTCTGTGCTCCCTCATCAACCTCTTCGGAGTGTGTGTTCTCCATGGAAGCTTCTTCTTGAACTTATATCTCCTCTCTTTCCAGGGTTGAGCCAACACAGTCAAAACTTTGGAACGGTTGCCATTTTTGRTTCATGGGTGCTTAGCATAGGTCCAAACCGGTGGTCTATAGTCTCAATGACTGCAGTGATGATGTGTGCAGAGAGTGTAGCAAGGGGTATTTTCTCTGAGAGCTTAGACTTCAAGCTTAGGATTTTTGGGATAAGAAAGCCAAGAAAACCCTTTTTCTCTCCCTGAAGATCAAAAGTGTAACATCTGCTTCCAACTCACACTCTCAAACACGTAGATCTCCTGAACGCAGCTCACTCTCTAGATCCCAATCACCTGAATTCTGATCACCTGTTCACACACCTGTATGTCATTTACACACACTATTTAGTTCAGTTCTTTGCACCCCATCATTGTGAGGTATTGTTTGTTTTGATACACACTTCTATTTGGAGCTCTGGGGTTTCCTGTATTAGTCCGCCTGTGTACCGTAGTTTTGGCATCCTCACTACGATMCCTTTTTTCCTATTCCCTGCCTGTACTTTTGCCTATCGGTTTTCCTGTCATCAACCTCTTGCCTGATCTCCAGGACTACGTCATTAGCCTTCTCCCTGTCTGTACTGTTGCCTTTTTGGACCCCCTGTGTATGACCTTCTGCCTGCCCCTGGACCCAGCTACCTGCCTCCTCCTGTGGTCCTTTACAAATAAACACCTGCTGCGCCCTGCGCTTGAAACCAGCTCTCTGTCTCCTATCGTGTTCATTACAAATAGAGAATGTGAGTAGCACTTTTTTGGTTAATGACTGACGTTAAAATACCTTTCATTTTAAATTTAAAAAACAGGCGATTGTTTCATGGACATTTCTTTTGTTCTGCAAACATCCCTTCTACATTTGAAAGTAAACCTAGAAGTAATTATCTCCTTTTCAAAAGTAATGTGATTACAATATTTTTGCTGGGAACATAACGGACTACAGTTTCCCCAACCCTGTGTGTTAATCATTATGTGATTTTAACAGTTTATTGCAACGCATGCAATACAGTTACAATATTTGTTTGATTAAATTGGTGCTGCCACTTTGATTAGTTTAAGTTCATAGATTTTATGTTAATATTACCAGGGATCTTATAGAAGATTGCTTTTCTTTATTTCTGATTCAGGGAGTACAAGGCAGGACAGSAGGCACCTGATACTGAACAGACAAGTGTGGCAGCATTTGATAGGAAAATGCAGCCGTACAATCCAAATTCTCCAAGACAACAAGAAATTCACCTGACCATTATTAACGATTTAATAACTGGCTGCACTCTGCCATTATCGATCGTGGAAAATGACCACTTCAAGCACTGTCTTAGTGTTGGACAACAAATACACCCCCATTGGAAGAAGGACCATAAAGGAGAAACACATCCCAGTGTTGGTTGGGAAGGTAAAGGACACTATCAAGAAAAGCTTCAGAGCCAACCGTCAGTGTCCATTACAGGCGACATGTGGTCTGACCGCATATTGTGCTCCTTTTTAGGAGTTACAGCTCAGAGTTATAACCCAAATAGAGCTAGAGTTCCTCCTCCTAGACTGCAGGCGGTTCACTGGGCGGCATAGCGCAGAAAACATAGCAAAAGCTTTTGATGAAATTACAGATAAAAATCGCGTCACAAATAAATTAGCGTAGGCTATCACGGATAATGCAAAAAAATATTAAATGTGCGTTAAAAGTGAAGCTGCCACAGCAGAAGCAGCACAGTGAAGACAGTGAAGATGAACACATGTGGGAGGATGTCTCATGGGATGACAAGAAGAACATTGACCTCCTGAGATCCAGACAGCGACTCTCCTGTTTTGCTCACTCCCTACAGTTAGAGATACATGATGGAATGAAAGAAGGCCATTTCACTAGCCATGGCCAAGACATCAAGGTTCAGTACACTGCTACATAGTGGCACCCCATTTAAAGACTGGTTTGAGGCTGTTTGGCATGGGAAAGTCTGTTCCGGCAGCAAATGCCACTCGCTGGAACATCACTTTCAAACAGCTGCAGGCCCTCACAGCTCTTGACCACAAGGCCCTCGCAGATATGTGCAGCTTGGACTTCGGGAATGTGGTTTTTACCACTCACGAATGGAACCAACTGAGAGTTGAGTGCAGTTCTTGCACCGATCTCTGAGGCAATGGAGCCTGAGGCAAACACTCACCTGCTCCAGATGGAGGAGTCAAGAAGTCGTTGCCGGGTATTAGCCAGGGCCCTTCAACAGTCTCAACTCAACATTCTCAGGAATCTTTGTGAGAATGAAAATGGCCAAGGAGAGTGAGGGAGAGCAACCTTTTGGCCATGACGTGTACTTCCTTACCGCCATGCTGGAGTCACAGTTTGGCCTCAGCTGGGTTGATCTAGATGTTAAATGTATTCAGAATGAAGGCATGCCATCCATTGACATTCCTCAAGCAATTAAAATTAGGGGCACAAGATAATGTGTGAAATGCATACAATATAGGTCTCATACATCTTGACGTGGTATGAAATGGCTTCATTAAAACTGGTAATGTCAGTAGTATGTATGCACAATATACACTAGCCTGTAAAAATCGGCTTTATGATATGAATAGATAAGAATGACAAGATATAATATACATGTTATATTTGGAGTTGGTGTTGAAATTACTTCAAGTGTTTTTCCACTTGTGTTTTATTGATCATTAATTATACTTTTATTCATATAGTGTATGTGGACATCTGCTCGTCGAACATCTCATTCCAAAATCATGGGCATTAATATGGAGTTGGTCCCCCCTTTGCTGTTATAACAGCCTCCGCTCTTCTTGGAAGGCTTTCCACTAGATGTTGGAACATTGCTGCGGGAATTTGCTTCCATTCAGCCACGAGCATTAGTGAGGTCGAGCACTGATGTTGGGCGATTAGGCCTGGCTCGCAGTTGGCGTTCAAATTAATCCCAAAGGTGTTTGATGGGGTTGAGGTCAGGGCTCTGTGTAGACCAGTCAAGTTCTTCCACACCAATCTCGACAAACCATTCTGTATGGACCATGCATTGTGCATGGGGGCATTGTTATGCTGAAACTTCCACGAAGTTGGAAGCACAGAATCGTCTGGAATGTTATTGTATGCTGTAGCATGAAAAACAGCCCCAGACCATTATTCCTCCTCCACCAAACGCATTGGGGCAGGTAGCGTTCTCCTGGCTTCCGCAAAACCCAGATTTGTCTGTCGGACTGCCAGATTGTGAAGCGTGATTCATCACTCCAGAGAACGCGTTTCCACTCCCCCGAAGCCCAATGGTGGTGAGCTTCCCACCGTTTTCCACCACTCTGGCTTGTGGGCGACTGCTCGGCCATGGAAATCCATTTCACGAAGCTGCCGACGAACAGCTCTTGTACTGACCTTGCTTTGAGGTAGTTTGGAACTTGGTAGTGAGTGTTGCGACAGACAATTTTCATACGCTTCAGCACTTGTGGTCCCGTTCTGTGAGCTTGTGTGGCCTACCACATCGCGGCTGAGCCGTTGTTGCTCCTAGACATTTCCACTTCACAATAATAGCACTTACAGTTGACCGGGGCAGCTCTAGCAGGGCAGAAATGTGATGAACTGACTTGTAGGAATGGTGGCATCCTTCGACGGTGCCACGTTGAAAGTCACTGAGCTCTTCAGTACGGGATATGGATCCTAGGGCCTTTGAGAGACCCATCCTTTTTAAAGGAGCACACAGTGCCACCTACAGAACATAACTAGATTAGCAGCCAACAGCATTTCTAATGTTTTCGCCTCGGCTGTACTGTATATAGTTATTAAAATATACATACACTACCGGTCAAACGTTTTAGAACCCCTACTCATTCAAGGGTTTTTCTTTATTTTTACTATTTTCTAAATTGTAGAATAATAGTGAAGACCTCAAAACCATGAAATAACACATATGGAATCGTGTAGTAACCAAAAAAGTGTTAAACAAATCAAAATATGTTTTATATTTGAGATTCTTCAAATGGCCACCCTTTGCCTTGATGACAGCTTTGCACACTCTTGGCATTCTCTCAACCAGCGTCATGAAGTAGTCACTTCGAATGCATTTCAATTAACAGGTGTGCCGCCTTAAGTAAATTTGTGGAATTTCTTTCCTTAATGCGTTTGAGCCAATCAGATGTGTTGTGACAAGGTGGGGAGGGGGGTATACAGAAGATAGCCCTATTTGGTAAAATACCAAGTTCATAAACAACTCCATTATTACTTTAAGACATGAAGGTCAGTCAATACGGAACATTTTAAGAAGTTTGAAAGTTTCAAGTGCAGTCACAAAAACCATCAAGAGCTATGATGAAGCTGGCTCTCATGAGGACCGCCACAGGAATGGAAGACCCAGAGTTACCTCTGCTGCTGAGGATAAGTAAAAAATAAATGCTTCACAGAGTTCAAGTAACAGACACATCTCAAGATCAACTGTTCAGAGGAGACTGTGTGAATCAGGCCTTCATGGTCGAATTGCTGCAAAGAAACCACTACTAAAGGACACCAATAATAAGAAGAGACTTGCTTGTGCCAAGAAACACGAGCAATGGACATTAGACCGGTGGAAATTTGTCCTTTGATCTGGAGTCCAAATTGGAGATTTTTGGTTCCAACCGGTCCAATCCATGCGGTGTGGGTGAATGGACGATCTACGCATGTGTATTTCCCACCGTAAAGCATAGATGAGGAGGTGTTATGGTGTGGGGGTGCTTTGCTGGTGACACTGTCTGTGATTTTATTTAGAATTCAAGACACACTTAGCCAGCATGGCTACCACAGCATTCTGCAGCAACACACCATCTCATCTGGTTTGCACTTAGTCCCACTATCATTTGTTTTTCAACAGGACAATGACCCGACACACCTCCAGGCTGTGTAAGGGCAATTTGYCCAAGAAGGAGAGTGATGAAGTGCTGCATCAGATGACCTGGCCTCCACAATCCCCCGACCTCAAACAAATTGAGATAGTTAGGGATGAGTCGGACCGCAGAGTGAAGGAAAAGCAGTCTTGAACTCCTTCAAGACTGTTGGAAAAGCATTCCAGCTGAGGCTGGATGAGAGAATGCCAAGAATTTGCAAAGCTGTCATCAAGGCAAAGGGTGGCTATTTTGAATGAGTAGGTGTTCTAAAACTTTAGACCGTGTGTGTGTGTCTGTGTGTGTGTGTGAGTGTGTGTGTGTGTGTATATATATATAAAATCTTAATTCATTACCACAATTGACAAATAATACGCTTAATAATGCAGGTACTTCCTTTGAAGGGTTGTTACCTACTGTATAACAAGGACTAAATTTGTCGCAAGCAGTTTTATATTACAGCCTGTGTTTCATCCTATACTATCCCTAACATCATTACCCCATAGCAACAGATGTGAGATGCATGCGCTGCGTGTGCACAAACACACACACCCCGCCCCTCCCACACAAACATCTCTACTCCTCTCTCACCTTCCACCCATAGACCAACC